>NW_024103506.1:0-32246 GCF_003945595.2 Pipra filicauda | reverse complement strand
CCACATGGCACGTCCGCCAGGTGGAAGCCACTGGACCCCCCCCCGTGCTGGTGGCAAAGGGCTAGTCATCCTCTGACAGAGCTCCCACACCTTCCCTGAGCCACACGGCCTGAGGAGTAAAAGCCTGCTCAGGGCTGTAACTGAGCCAGGTCACAGCTTTTCTGGCCCCCAAGACGCTGAGGGTTTCACTGCCACTTCTATCAGTGAGACTCTTCGCAAAGCACCTGGACTCTTATGGGTTCCTTTCCAATTAATTTCATCTGCCCCCAGGGTACAACCATGGGCTGACCCTGAACTGGGACTGCCAAAGGAACCCTTCAGAGGCTGCGCTGGGAGGACCTTGGCTGGCTGCTGGCCCCCGCCCAGCTGCTGTCTTGTCCTCAAGCTCTGAAAACGTTCCTGGATGGCTTTTTAGCAGCTTCACATTTACTCCTGCCGCTAGGCTTGGTTAGGTTTGGATCAGCCGCAACTTTAGCCAGACTCCCACTCTGGATGGTGAGGGCACGCGCGTGTTAGGCGGAGCTGTCCCCTGCACGTCCGGCGCCGAAATAAATACCGGCTTAATAGCACCTGTGGCTGTTGAGTTTTACTGCTGTTGCCTTTTCCTGGCATCAATGGATAGAGACAGTTTTGTCCCTGCTGCACTTGGCCTATGTTGTTTTGGGCTTGTTGGAAATCATAAAACTTTTCTAATTTTTTTAGTGTTCCTACTTAACTTTTTGATTAGTTGTTTTTAACACACATCATAGGCGGTGCGTTCAGCCTTAAATCAACTTTAGCCAGCATGGAGTAAAAATTGTCATAAGCTCCTTTGGGAGAACACAGCCTGGGAAAAGTCCTAAAACTGTAAGTTTTGTTGAAGTTAACCCTGTTCTGCTTCAGTGGAGAAAGCCTGTCAGAGAAAGATGTCCTGTTGAAGGAGGAGATCTGGAACACAAGATTTATGGACTACAAGGACCTTCTGCAGAAACCAGCAGCTAAAGAAGAAGACTAACAAAGGCTCAGCATTTGTGTCAGAAAATCCCTAGGGGAGGGAAAATATACAAAAAAGATTAAAGATATGAAGTTATTACAGTAGAAAGTGAGAAATTAATAACCAATACCACATAGAATACTAATTAATGAAAGGGAGTGAGTGATGTAATTTGGAAGCAATGAACATTAATTTCTTTGTTTGCCAAATCTGTATAAATAGGTGAAAAGCGATGTCTTGCTGTCAGGACAGAGGCAGGATTTTTGTCAGCCACATGCACACGCAGGGCTGCAAATAAAAGTAATCACTTGCTTTCTAACAGTAAAAAGCCAATTTGTTAGAGGGTCCTATTTATCCCGACAGTTTCAGAGGTGTTTAGCAACAGGCAGTCCTCTGGACACCTGGTGTAACCTCTGCTCAGCAGGCAGATAGTGTTTCTCATGCGCCAAGGATGCAGCTGGTTGTTATTTAACAACACTTGACCTGCCTGGTTTGGCCCCTGCCTGGAATGGGGCATCAAGTTTTACTCAGTTCTTCTCAGGACAGGTGGTTTCACTCCTGCCCAGCTCAGCACAGTTCATATGGCTCCTGCTCCACTCCGAGGTGTTTCTTCTTTTATACTTGGGGCATCCAGCTCGGGCATGACTTTGCTTGGATGGCTTTTTTCATCACGTCTTGCAGCAGCTGGTTTTATCCCTGTCATCCTTGGGGGGGCTCCTTGTATCCCTTACCCAGACAAAGTCTCTGCATTTACTCCTGCATTACACCTCTCAGGTGACTTTTTATGCCCCTGCCCTAACCTGATGTCTAGGTCCTGTATTACCGTCCTCCCAGCAGCACTTCAGGAGCTCTCTGATGACGACAATCAACAGTGGCACTCGTGAACAGTGCCTCTGCTCCTGCCTCCTGCTCATATGGGGGCATTTTAGGACGTAAACAGCTCTGCTCTGTTCTCTGAAGCGAACTGCCCACCAAGCACACCTTGCACTGCCGTCCTGTCATGCAAGAAAAACAGCTTTTCGTCTTGCATGCACAAGCTCCAACAGAAACTCTGTGATATCCAGAACAAGTGGTGGATTGATCTAGCTGAAAAAATTCAATTATACGCAGATACGGGTGATCACAAAGGATTCTGTGAGGCTCTGAAAACAGCATATGGGCCTGCATACCAGGTCCAAAGCCCAGTACTCAGTGCTGATGGTCAAACACTTCTAACAGATAAAACCTCCATTCTGAATCAATGATCTGAACACTTTCAGACTTTTTTCAGTACCAACTGTGTAGTCCAAGACTCAGCAATTCAGTCCATCACACAGTAAGTGGTGAAATACGAATCGGATACTGCCCCCACTTTAGGAGAAACCCTCAAGGCCATACAGCAGGCGAAAATCGGCAAGGCAGCTGGGGTTGATGGAATTCCCCCTGAAGTCTGGAAACATGGGGGCCTTGCACTCCATGCCAAATGTCACGAATTTGTGGTATGCCATTGGGAACTAGGCGAACTAGATTGCTCAAATTACCGGGGTATTATTCTGCTCTCCATTGCTGGCAAAATCCTGGTAAGAATACTCTTGAACAGACTAATACCCACTATAGCAGAAGGAATTCTACCTGAAAGTCGGTGTGGCTTCAGAGTCAACAGGAGTACCACAGACATGGTGTTTGTTCTCAGACAATTGCAAGAGAAGTGCAGGGAACAGAACAAAGGTCTCTATGGAACCTTTGTTGACCTCACCAAGGCTTTTGATACTGTGAGCAGAAAAGGCCTATGGCAGATTTTGGAACATTTAGGTTGTCCCCCCAAGTTCCTTAAAATGATTATCTCACTCCATGAGGATCAGCACGGCCAAGTCAGATATGGCAATGCACTTTCTGAGCCCTTTCTAATAAAGAACGGTGTAAAACACGGCTGCGTTCTCGCTCCAACCCTATTCACAGTCTTTTTCAGCAGGATGCTCCAAAGGGCCACGGCAGACCTCGAGGATCAGGACGGTATCTACATTTGATACCGTACCAATGGAAGCCTTTTCAACCTAAGGGGACTGAAGGCCCACACCAAGACCTTAAACCATCTTGTCCGGGAGCTGCTTTATGCTGATGACGCCGCCCTTGCTGCTCACACAGAAGCAGCTCTGCAGCGTTTAACATCCTGCTTTGCAGACACTGCTGACCTCTTTGGGCTGGAAGTCAGACAGAAGTTCTCTATCAACCTGTACCTCAGGAAGTCTTCCATCATCCCCATATCACCATTGGCCAGTCAGAGCTCAAATAAGTCCAGCACTTTAATCACCTAGGGAGCCTCATCTCCTTGGATGATAAGATTGATGGGGAGATGGACAACAGGTTAGCAAAGGCATATAGTGCCTTCAGAAAGCTTCATAAAAGAGTTTGGCAAAATAAAGACTTGAAGAAAAGTACCAAGGTCAGTGTTTACAGAGCCATTGTGCTGTCTACTCTCTTATATGGTTTCGGATCATGGGTCATCTACAGCCACCACCTGCGACTCCTGGAACGCTTCCATCAACGCTGCCTCCGTACAATCCTAAACATCCACTGGTCAGATGATGTGACCAATCCATCTGTTCTAGAACAGGCAGCAGTCACAAGTATTGAGGCCATGTTGCTGAGAACACAGCTGAGCTGGGCAGGACACGTCTCCAGGATGAAGAACCAACCACCCCCTCCCTAAGATCGTGCTTTACAGTGAACTTCCACCGGCTGCCGCAAGAGAGGACCCCGAAGAAAAGATACAAGGACTCCCTGACACAACATCTCAGCCTTGGCCATATCAATCAACATAACTGGTCTACTCTGGCCTCAAATGAGGAGGCCTGGAGACACAGCATCTATAGATGGTAATAGTATAATAAATATTATTAAAATAATAAAATAGTAAATACTAAAATACTTTAAGCAGAGTTATTTATTCCACATTGTAGATAATTATAGCTAGAAACATAGTGCAGTATTTGGAAGCAGTGTTGAAGCAATTATATTAAAGCTAAGAAAACAAATATTAAGTAGAGATTGTGCAGCACACAGACTACCGCCCTTCAGAGAAGAAGAGGAGGGTTTCCACGCCCCAGAGATTCACGTCAGACAAGCATTCAGGGCACTCTGGCAATGATGGCGTTGGATTATGGCCCTGGCTCAAGCAGAACGGAAGACTAGCACTGCGTTTATTAGCCAAGGCATCCTTGTTTTCGACACGCCTTCTCAGACCTGAGTGAATGATTTAGCTAAGTAGATGATAGTTACAATAATATAAAAATATTATTAGAAATATAGACATATATATGGAAATATAGAATATAGAGAGATAGAAGTATATATAGAAATATAGAAATATATATAGAAATATAATATAGAACTATAGAGAGAAGTAATACTTTATAATACATTATTACATGTTATGTATATTCAGCAATAGATAGTAATGTTATAAGAAATATTATTAAAATAATAAAATAAGAAATACTAAAATACTGTAATCAGAATTATTTATTCCACGTTGTAGACAATTATAGCTACAAACATCTCAGCCTCGGCCATATCAATCAACATAACTGGTCTACTCTGGCCTCCAATCGGGAGGCCTGGAGACACACCATCTCTAACGCTGCCGTTTCCTTTGAGAACGCACGCAGAATCCCTCTCGAGGAGAAAAGACAAGGGAGAAAGAATCATGTCTTGCAGAATATACCACCTAGGGAGTCTTTCTGCTGTGCCTTTTGCAATCGGATATGTCTATCTCGCATTGGCCTCCTAAGCCACCAGCGTGCCTGTAACAAATGTGGATAGAGCCTTCTTAAATCTTGGTTCGAGAAGCCCAGCCACGATGATGTGTTTAAGACGGGTGTTCCATAATTTAGTGTTCTCACTGAAACCATGCAAATCGTGCGCCACTCGCTCACTTCCCACTCCTCCTTTCCTTCCCACTCCCCCTCCATCCGGAGGCAGGCTGGACGGGAGAATTGGAGGCACAAAAGGTAAAGATGGCAGGCTGAGATAAGAACAACTTACTGGAAACGGCAATGAAATAAGAAAACAGTACAGCAACAGAACAGTAACAGAAACAATACTAATAACCGAGTGTCCAAGGGAGGCAAATGACTCACACATGATTGCTCACCAGTTGGTGCCCAACTTTGCCACCACGCACACAACCTGGAAGAGACCCCTTCCCCCATCCTTGACAAAATGAGGAATAACCTCTATGTCCTGGCTGTGCCCCCTCCTGGATACTGCCCAAATTAACACTGCCCTGACCAGAAGCAGGACAATCACCTTCAGGATCTGCAGCACAGCTTTCGGCTCTGCACCGGAGGCACTGGATCCCTCCAGGCCAGGGAGGGGAGACATCAGAGATGAGCAGACTTTGGAAATCCCTCACCTCTCACTCCGGCCCATTTTTTCTCATTTTATGGGATGGAAGAATACATACCCAACTCCGCCCAGTGTCCTTCTCACTGGAAATCCCCTGAGCTTTGATTCCTTTGCTGACATGCTGCTTCCTCTGGGAAAAGCAGCCAGAAAACCCAAGGCCATTGCTTTGAGTGAAGGTCTTTCTTAGAACACTTTTCCTGAAGTGCACCCAGGAAGGCTGGGCTGCAGCAGCACATGGCCCCCATGGCTTTGCTACATCTCCTCCAGAACACCTGGAAGCCCTTCTCTCACCATCCAGCCGCTCCCCTGCCCTGTCTTCCCCACCCCACAGGGATGCTGCGAGGAGTTAACAAACTTCACAGTTCAATCCTGATATCCCACTGCTGACTGGGATGGGGGGAGACCAGGGGCAGTTTTGGCCCCCATCAGCACCAGCTCTTGGGACAGCCAGGCTCTCTCCTGACATGCGGGCTCATCTCTGCAGCTTTGCTGTCCTCCACAGGGCGTTTGCTGAAAAAAATCATCTTCTAGAAAAGATAGATGACACCAGCCCAGGGGTCAGCAGCACCACATGAGAGCTTGGCAAGATGCCCTGAGGACAGCCAGGCCAGGCAGAGAGAGGTGGAAGGACCACAGGGGCTCTCTGAAGCAGCCCCATTGTACAACATAGACAATGGGGCTAAATAAACACTGGGCTGAAAGATGAGAGTGCTCTTCCAAGGGAAATTTACAGCTGCTGGACAGGCCTGGGGCTCTTGCTGGAAAGCTTCAGTCTCTGGGCTCCCGGTGCCCAAAGGCATTGCAGATAACTCCTTCTCAAGCAATGGCAGGGAGCAGGGTGGAGAAGTCAAGGATGAGGCAGATCAGAAAGACTGGGGCAGCACAAAGACATCTACAAGGGAGAGAGACAGCATCTGAAAGGCACTCCTTGCTGCCCTATGAGCTGGTGCCGTGGGCTCTACAACTGCTGCCTGCAGTCAGCTTGGAAGCTCCGGCAGTTTTAACAGGAGGTTTGTCTGCAAACAAGATGCAGAGACGTTACGATGATGGATGCGGGTATATTCCTGACCTAGGCTCTCCAGAGGGAGATTCGCTGTCTCCTCATGGGCCATAGAGGCTTTTAATATGGGATGAACTTCACTTGGTCTCCCCAAGCTCATGTCCAACCTGTTCCATGGCCTCTGACTGCGATCTGCTGTCCACCTAGCTTCATCCCCCCTCACAACCCTGGGGACTCCTTGGAGATGAATGGCTGCTGTGCCAGCACCTACTGCTCCAGGAAGGGAGTGCAAGGGGAAGATGCTACACTCGCAGGTGCAAAGAAGGTTCATTTTGCCATGGGATCCCAGGAGGTCACCATGCACATCGTCAATGGGGTCTGAAAAAAGAAAACTTACAGATGTTGAGGCAGCTGAGCTCATCAAGCACATGTAGAAAAGCTCCTGATTTCAGGATGGCTGGCTCTTTTGAAATGCCCCAGGAAGGAAGATTTGGTCTCAGGCATCATCAGCCCCATTGGCCAGTCTAGACAGAACTGCCGGGACTTGAATCAGAAGTTTGTGGATAAGAGATTTAGCTTCATTTAGCTAGAAATGGGATATCTCTCTCCAGTGAGCCAGCTGCTTGCCATTCCGTTAGTCCCTGACCACAGGCAGCACTGAATCTGTGATCTCTCCCCCTCCAGTTTCTCAGAGTCCCTGGGTAACCCTGAAAGCACTGCTTCAGTATCAGCTTCTGCAAGAGGCCTTCCAAAAAGCAGCTAGGGGATTAGGTGAGGGGAAGAACCAGAAAATCGCACACATTCTTCCCTGGATTCGTGAAAGACAATAAGAAAGAAATAGGCGGAGCATGCAAATTACAACCAATCCTAGGAGATGGGGGCTGAACATAACCCTCTACGGTACTGCGTCAAGTATCAACCAATGAAAGGACAGAACATACGCACAGTACAATACAATACAACAACTTCTATGCAAAATCTACAATTTCCTTATTAATTACACATTTTTAGACTGCCACAACCCAGCCTGCCCCATGCAGAGCCCTGGGGGTGGCTCCTGCTACACCCAATGCCAGAAGAACACCACAGGAGACCCTGGGGAGGGAAGAAGGGAAGGAAAGAAGGAAATCTCAGTGCTCTGGATCTGGAGCAGCTGGGGGAACTCCAGTGCCTCCCAAGACGCCCTGTCAGACACGTGAGGAACTGCAGAGTCGAGAGCTCTCCCCACGCACCCCTACGGCCCGCTCCGAAATAAATACCGTTGACTGCCCAGGGAAGGTCCCCTTCAGAGTAGCGACACGATCCCCGTAGCCCCTTGCTCTGGATTCCCCCGCCCATTCCTGGCCTCACCCCTTTGTGCCCAGAGCCCACTAGCTTTGAGCTACAGGGAGCAGAGGGGCTCTGTTGCCACCCTGTCAGGCGGCGTGAGCTGTAGAACAGCTCCAGTGGCCAAGTGCAGGGCTGAGCTCTCCATGGGACTGTGTCTGGCTTCAGGCAGTTTTCTGACAGGGAATGGGACTATTCTAGCCCAAAGGGAGCAATCAGGATCCAACATCTGCTTTGTTTAAGGCTGTCAGGAGCCTTCTTGGTCGCTTATCCTTTGATTTTTGTCCAAATCTTGAAGTGGTTTTGATGAGGTACAAAAATGAGGTGCAGAAAGCATGCCTTCCTCCCCCATAGACACGGTTTCCCCTCAGATCAGGGGGATCAGACCAAACCTCTGGTGGGAGCTGTTTTATTAAGCTTGTCAGACCTTGAACATCAGGGGAGCTGTGTACAGCTCGTGGCAGCAGGTGCTGGGGCCTTGGCCAGTGTCACCTGGAAGGGGAAAGGAGGAAAGGGGACCAGCACAGATCCCTGCTGCCCTGCATATCCCCTGAGCCAAGGGACACTTATGGACAGTTGTTCTGCACCTCCCCCTGTCCCCTTTGGGTCAGGGCTATCACCTGACACTGCGGTGACAGACGGGTTCCTCAGGATATCCTTGGCAGAATGATGACGGCACTGAGTCATAGTGTAGTGGTTTGGACTTTGTTTTCCCCCAGAGGTTAAAGAAAAGTGGTAGACCCCAAGGGGTGGAAACCCTTGGAAATTTTGAAGTTCTGCCCAATGGGCGCTCCTGCAAAAATGTAAACATATCACAACCAGACCGGAAGAGATGAGTTGTAGTTTGGGTTGTTGTAGGAGAGGTGGCCATGTTGTAGAGCCACGAGGAAGGGGCTCTAAGCCCCTTGGGCCCTCTGGGGCCTCCCAGCCCTTGGCTGGGGGGCTGCAGGGACCTGGAACAGCATAAAGCTGGGCTAGGTGCCTGTAGTTATGCCGGGAGATGTTTTCTCCATGGACGCAGAGCAGCAGCTGACGCTGACCAGAGAAACGGTGGCAGAGAGCCAGAGATAAGGACCTGAACCAGAGGAGCAGCAGAAACAACATGCAGCACCGCAGAGAAGACTCCTGGAAAGGGAGGAGAAAGAGAGCCAGCAGCTGAGAGACAGAGTTTGGGGTAAGACTGTACCAGATTCCCCAAAACTCCCTTGGAGACCCTCTTGGAGGAGAGGGACATAGACTCCTATTAAGGAGAAAAGTTTTAGACATGCAGCACTGGAGAGAGAGGAGCTAAGAAGCTTAAAAGAGCATCCTGGAGCTGGACTGGGACAGCCAGATGGAATGCAGGGGGAGTTGACCTTGGCTCCCCCCTCGCACTGCTGCCACGGTGGCAGCCTGAGAGACAGGGCACAGAGGCCCTGCAAGAGATACCAGACCGTCAGGAAGACCCCCCTGTGTCTCGTGATATGACGTGGTGAAACGACCTTGTCTGGGGTTACGAAGCCCACGGAAGACCCCTTTGCCTGTGTCAAGGGGGCCGAGGGAGAGTTTGGATACCTCCCATGTGAGTGCTGGCAGAAAGCCAGCTATCAGCTGCTGCATGTGGAGAAGACAGACAGACTGCTGCCTCAGAAGATGCTGCTGCTTAAGGACTGGAAGGGATCTGTCCTTCTTTCCCTTCTGGACTTTTATTTGGAGGGGAGAAGAGATCTGATCCATTGTAAATACTATATGTCATGGTAGAGATAGTTTGTGATCGTGTGTATAATGTGATATGGTATTTATTTGTATAGTCACTGTAATATATTCCCTTTCCCCCACTTTGAGTCTGGTGTGTTTTGTCTGAAAAAACCCATCTCACATTAGGTTGAGATGTGGGAGGGGGGATGGAGCTAGGGAATTGGATTTTGGGACTATCTCAAACCATGACACCCACACAAAAGAACCAACCAGCAGATCCACATTCCAAACTGAAGACCCTCCAAAGGCTGTGGGGGGGTGTGGGGTTTTTTTAACTCTCTCCTCAGAAATGGGAGGCACTGCCTGGAGGATGCCACTTGTCCCTGCATGGTCCCAGTTGCTCCCAGTATGATCCCACTATGAGTCCAGTCACCTCCAATGATCCCAGTAAATTCCAGACACTTCCAGTGGATTCAATGAATCCAGTTTAATCCCAGTCATCCCCAGTATGGTTGCAGTCCCTCTCCCATACTCCCAGTATTATTGCAGTCATTCCCAGTCTGGTCCAAGTATGAGCCCAGCAGGGGCCCAGTTGCTCCCACTCTGATCCCAGTTGCCCCCAGTGTGGTTGCTCCAGGATGGATCAGGAATGGGGACCCCTCTGTGCCCCCCCCTTGTGTCACCCTGTTCTGGGAGAGCTTTGGGGGGACATCTGCACCCCAACACGGCATCCAACGCATCCCAAAGTGTGCTGGGACCCCCTTAAACCACCCCACAACCCCCAAGGAACCTCCAAACCCACTCAGAGTCCATCCAGAATTCCACCTAACCCTTTTCTGGGGGGACTTTCATGGGCACTGGTGTTACTGGGAGCCTCCCCTGGCTGCACGTGAGGAGCTCTTGGGTGAGAGGGGTGTTGGGAAGGGGGGGGTCGGTGAGTCAGAGGGGATAAAAGGGGTGGTGGGACCCCCAGACTGAATGGGAGAGGAGTGGGACCCCCCAAAAGTGGAGAGGGAGGGAGGCTGAGAATTGGGGGATGATGGGAAAGGGGTGGGAGGGGTCAGAAGAGGGGGAAAAAGGGGAGGGTGGGACCCCCAAACTGAGCATGAGGGAGGTGGGGATTGGGGGAATGATGTGTATGGGGTGGGAGAGGGGGAAAAAGTGGGGGTTCAGACCCCAAACTAAACATGAGGGGGCTGGGGCTTAAGGGGACCATGGAAAAGTGGGAGAACCAGGGAGAGGGGTGGAAAAGGGGGGTGGTCTGGAGGGATGGACAGTCCCATGGGGGTCTTTGGGCACTGGAGGGTTGGGAAAGGGTGGTCCCCCTGAGCTCCCAACTTCCTCTGGGGTGCTGGGGGCTGCTGGATCCCATCTCAGCCTTGCATTGTGCCAACAGTTGAAATTTAGAGCAATTCTAGAGGGGGGACTGAACCACGTTTGTCCCCCAGGCTTTAATGATGGCAAATCAGATCTATTGAAATAAAATGAATTATTTATTTTTGCAAATGATGACACAGAACAGAATTATTTAGTGAACAGTAGAAACACTAAAACTACCAGTAGTACAGGATAAGGTAGGACAGGGCACTACACTAAAGCAATTGTTGAAGCAATTCTACTAAAGGTGGCAAACAAGCAAGAATTCTTAATTAGAGATGGATGGAACTCCCCCAGAGCAGCGCTCGTGGGGAGATCTCTGCTCTCAACCTCCAGCAGTGACCTTGGGGGGTCCCCAGCCAAGGCAGGAATCTCCACACACCCCCCAAGAAGGGTTCTGTTGGAAGAACCTGCCCCTGGCAAAGGGGACTGGCCCTTTCTGGTAGAAACCCATGGACTGACAGTCCTTGGACTCCAGGGGTTCCCTCACCATCAGGGGCTTCATTTGGGTTGAAACCAGTCTGGATTCCAACATCTCCTGGCTTGTCCTGGCCCCCTCTCAGCTCAGCACTGACCCCTTTGCAAATGGGGCATTGTCTTGGTGCCATTGCAGGGGGGATGTCCTGCCCCAGTGTCCCAGTGTTCCTTTAATTGCCAGAGGCCCTGCAGTGTCCCAGTGGCCCCTTGATTCCATGACCTTCTGAAACACCTCAGGCTTCCTTTGGTTCCATGAGGCCCCCCTGTCACAAAGGCCCCTGGATTCCATGAATTCCGCAGTGTCACAAGGTTCCTTTTTTTCCATGGGGCCCTGCAGTGTCCCAATTGTGCCTTGATTCCAGGAGTACCCAAATTCACCTGGGGTTCCTTTGGTTTCAGGAGGTCCCGCAGTGTCCCAGCGGCCCCTTCATTCCAGGCAGGCCCAGGGAGACGAAGGCAAAGACGGAACCCCGACCCCCGTCAGCATCTTGGGGGGGCGGGGGGGCAGGACCCGGGAAACGGCGGCGGCTGCTGGGAAGGGACTGGGATGGACTGGGATGGACTGGGATGGACTGGGATGGACTGGGATGGAATGGGATGCTCTGGGACAGACTGGAATGGACTGAGATGGGCTGGGACAGACTGGAATGGATCGGGACACCAGGATACACCGGGACCAGGACTGGGATGCTCTGGGACAGACTGGAATGGACTGAGATGGGCTGGGACAGACTGGAATGGATCGGGACACCAGGATACACCGGGACCAGGACTGGGACCCAGCAGGACCCCCCGGGAGCAGGATCTGAGCACACTGGGACCCTCCAGGACCAGAACTGGGGCAACAGGGATCATACTGGGAGCAACTGGGACCACACTGAGGGCTACTGGGAGCAACTGGAGGCCACATAGGATATAGTGGAAGTGCCTTGGAGTCACTGGGATCATACTGGTGGAAACTGGAATGTTACTGGGGCATCTGGGAGTGACTGGGAAGGACTACGAGCCTGCTGAGGGCTCTACTGGAATATACTGGGAGTGTCTGCAACCATGGTGGGGGTAACTGGGACTGTACTGGGAGTGACTGGGACTACATGAAGGGGAATTAGGACCAGGCTGGGGGCAACTGGAAGGAACTGAGTGACTGGATCTACAATAGAAGCAACTGGGATTGACTGGGACTGTCAGGAGGGAGGACTGGGATCATACTTGGAAGTGACTGGATCTGTGCTAGGGGTAACTGGGAGCAACTGGGACCATACTGGGATCACGGTGGGAGAAGCTTGGCCCATGCTGGGAGCAACTGAGACCACACTGAGGGTGACTGGGGTCATACTGGGATCATATCAAGAGTGAGTGGGATCATGCTGGAGGTGATTGGGATCATCCTGGGAGCAACTGGAAGTGCACTGGGGATGACTGGAAGTGGCTGTGAGCAACTGGGATCATGCTGGAAGCTTCTGGGGGCAACTGGGAATGAGTGGGACCACATGGAGGAAACTGGGAGCAACTGGGAGAGACCAGGAGTGACTGGGATCATCCTGGGACTGACTGGGCGCTGAATCCGAAAAATCGGTCCGAGAAACTGCTCAGAGACTTTTTTCTCTTTAAGCAGCCAGGTATTTGTTTATTCAACGTTGGGAGCAAGCCAGCTCGCGCTGGACAAACTTGCTCCAAGGCTTCACACAAAATCAGCATTTTTATACAATCTTCAGCTGGGATTAAATGCATATTCCAGTGATTCCAACATCTCTCTCTGCATATTAATAACAGGCGGAGTATAGGTGGAGCTCAGGCGGGGCTTGGGGCGGTGCTTCTCTTGGCCCTCAATCCTGAGGGGACTTCCACTCTTCCTCCATGGCTCTGGGGGCTTCAACTCCTCTTCCTCAGCTTGACCTTCCTTCTCTTCCATTGTTCTTGACCCGCTCCCTGAAGCTTGGAAAAAGCCCTGGCTCCCGGCCTCTTCCTCCTCTTCCAATGTCTCCCTGATCCTGCTGTCTCTCTAATTTATCCCCTCTAGGCCTAGGACATGTTCCTGTACTATTCTCTGAAGCTTTGCTCCAGTCAGTAGAACAGAACGAGCACAGATGGTCTTGGATGTTGGGAGCTTGTTAGCAGGCCCAAATTTCTTCGTGAACTCTTTTGGGCCTGGCCTCCTGTTTCACCAGGGACACAGCCCGGGCCCGGGGGTTCCCATTCCCATTCCACGGGTTTGCATTCCTGTTCCAGGTGTTCCCATCCCATTCTAGTTGTTCCCATCCCATTCCAGGTGTCCCCATTCCCATTCCAGGAGTTCCCATTCCCATTCCAGGTGTTCCTATTTCCATTCCATGTGTTTGCATTCTTGTTCCAGGTGTCCCCATTCCCATTCCAGGAGTTCCCATTCCCATTCCAGGTGTTCCCATTCCCATTCCACGTGTTCCAATTCCCTTTCCAGGTGTTCCATCCCATTTTAGGTGTCCCCATTCCCATTCCTAATGTCCCTCCTCCCATTCCTGGTGTTCTCATCCCACTTCTGTTTTCCCTATTCCCAGTTCTTCGTGTTCCCATTCCCATTCCAGGTGTCTCCATTCCCATTCCTATTGTCCCCATTCCCATTCCAGGTGTTCCCATCCCACCTCTGTTTTCCCTATTCCCATTCCAGGTGTCTCCATTCCCATTCCTGGTGTCCCCAGTCTGCTCCCAATGTTCCAATTCCCATTCCATGAGTTCCCCATTCCCATTCCTGGTTTCTCCATTCCCATTCCAAGTGTTCCCATTCCCATTCTTGCTGTCCCCATTCCCATTCCAGGTGTTCCCATTCCCATTCCAGGTGTTCCCATTCCCATTCCACGTGTCCCCATCCCCATTCCATGTGTCCCCATTCCCATTCCTGGTGTTCCCAATCTGCTCCCAATGTCCCCGTTCCCATTCCAGGTCTTCACATTTCCATTCCTGGTGTTCCCATCCCATTGCTATTGTCCCCATCCCATTCCTTATGTCCCCATTCCAGGTACCCTCATTCCCATTCCAGGTGTTCCTATTCCCATTCCATGTGTTCCAATTCCCTTTCCAGGTGTTCCATCCCATTTTAGGTGTCCCCATTCCCATTCCTATTGTCCCTCCTCCCATTCTGGTGTTCCCATCCCACTTCTTTTTTCCCCATTCCCAGTTCTTGGTGTTCCCATTCCCATTCCAGGGGTCTCCATTCCCATTCCTATTGTCCCCATTCCCATTCCAGGTGTTCCCATCCCACCTCTGTTTTCCCTATTCCCATTCCAGGTGTTCCCATTCCCATTCCAGGTGTCCCCATTCCCATTCCTGGTGTCCCTAACCTGCTCCCAGTGTCTCCATCCCTCTCCCCGGTGTTCCCATTCCCAATCCAGGTGCCCCCATTCCCAGGTCCTGATGTCTCCATTCCCATTCCTGTTGCTCCCAGTCTGCTCCCAATGTTCCCATTCCCATTCCAGGAGTTCCCATTCCCATTCCAGGGGTCCCCATTCCCATTCCCCCTGTCCCCATTCCCATTCCTGGTTCCCGGGGAGGAACTACCGGATGCTGGAGGAGGAGCCAGAATTTATTGCCCAAAGCAGGAGATTTTCACACCAAAATTAACCCCTGGTGATGTCACCAATGTCCCTGTGATGTCGCCGATGTCCCTGTGATGTCACCAATGTCCCTGTGATGTCACCAATATCCCTGTGATGTCATCAATATCCCCGTGATGTCACCACTGTCATTTCCCCTGCTGGTTTACCTTAAAACCAGCACACCAGGTCTGTGCCCAACGGCACTGTGTGATTGCAGGCTGGTTCTCCTGGCTCTGCCTGTGTCCTGCTCTCCTTGGAAAGCACCATGTCCGTAAGGATCCAGATGTTGATCCTCATCTCGAAGAGAATCAATAAAATATCATTAAACAGGCATAAAATGTCGAGAATCGATCAATGAAATGCCAGATCTATGTGAAAATAGACACAAATACAATGTTGTGGAGCTCCTGGCTGGCCTTTCCCAGCCGTGTGGGGGGCGGGAAGCCCCGGGGCCTCACTTCTCTGCCCCCTAATTAGGAGCAATTTATTCGGCTAATTAACCACAGAGTCATTTGTCCCTGAGCTGCTTTGTCCCTCTGCCAGGCACAGGCCAGCCCGGGCTCCGCAGGCTGCAGGGCTGCTGCGTCCTGTCAGTGCTCAACACCTGGGATTTATTTGCCCCAAAAGGGAAAACGGCCCCGAATCCCGTGGGCCGAGCGCAGGAGGGGACAGAGTTGTGGCACAAAACTGCAGCCGCCGGGTTTGCCCAGCCCGGGAAGAACCAAGGGCCCCGCAGTGAGGTGGGACCCCCCAGCAGCCCCTGTGTGCCGTGCCCAGCTGAAGCCCTCCCTGGGGCGCTCGGGGCTGGCTGGGCACACTGGGAGCGCTGGGAAGGGCCCCGGCTCGGGGCGGGGGCGGCGGGTGCCCAGCAGTGACTGAGGGGAAGGGCCTTCACAGGGACCCCCCGCGCCCCTGGCTGCCCACGGGAAGGGTTTTTGGTCCCTCTGAGCCATTTGGCGGCGTTTCTGGGCTCGGCGGGGCCGGGCAGGCGGCAGCGGGACACGCGGGGCCCGGGCCGTGCGGCGGAGCCGGTTGGGAACTGCGGGGCGGCCCCAGCGGGGCCCGAGGGCGGAGCGGAGCCGCTTGGGAACGACCCCCGATCCCCCCGGGGCCAGGTCCGATGCCGGGAAAAGCACCACTGATAAGAAGGAGTATCTTGGCCAGCCCCCAGAGCTGGGAAGCATTTCAGAAGAAGAAACTGGATTTTCAGGCCTGTGACCAAAGAAGGATAATTTGGAGAAGGGATGTTCCCCAAAGGGCCACCAGAGACCCTCGAGAGACCCCTACTCTGATGTAAATGAGTTCTGAAAACTGATTCAAATGTGTGAGAGAATCTGTGGGAGTGTTTAGTACATATGCATGAGTTTGGGGAAGTGTAATGCACATGTATTAGTTACATCCACAGAAACCAGGGTGTGAGACAGCCCAGTGTGGGGGTGATGGGAGGAGAACCCCGCAGCCCCCACCCACACACCCAGTGCCGAAAAAAATAAACCCACTTTCTAATCCTGACCTTGCAGTGACAGAGAGTTTTATTCCCGTTTGGTGACAGTCCCAGTTGCTCCCAGTATGATCCCTGTTGCCCCAGTTCTGGTCCCGGTGTATCCCAGTGTCCCAGTCCATCCCCGTCCATCCCAGTCCCTTCCCAGCAGCCGCCGCCGTTTCCCGGGTCCTGCCCCCCCGCCCCCCCAAGATGCTGACGGGGGTCAGGGCTCCGTCTTTGCCTTCGTCTCCCTGGGCTGGGGCTCGGCCTCCGCCCGCGGGAGGAGCTGAGGGGGGTCCCCGGGGGTCGTGTGTCCCCCCCGGAGCGTGTGTGCCCCCCTAGGAGCCCCCCTTTCTCTTGACCCCGGGCCACCCTTGAATCCCCCTTACCTGGGCACTGAGATCCCCCTGCATGTCCTTCCTCAGCTCCAGGACCCCCCTGCACCCCCGTATCCAGCTCCACAACCCCTGCAATCCCTTTCCCAGTCCCTGCATCCCCCTGTGCAGGGGGAGCTGCAGGGCTTTGGGGGGTCTCACCAGGGCTTTGCCCCAGGACACCCTGCCTCGGGCTCTGGGGGTGGGGGGTGACCGGTGCTCTCGAGCCCCCCCTTTTTTCCGCACCCCTTCCCCACCCCCATTCTGGATCTGCCATTCCAGAGCCGTGGGGGGGCCTCGCCGCAGCCCCCCCGCTGTCCCCGCTGTCCCCTCGGGGCCCTGACGGCCGCCCTGGCGCTGTCCCTCGGGCTGCCCGGGGAGTTGCCCCCACGGGCTCTTGGGGCGGGGCTGGAGGGGTCCCGCTGCCCCTCTGCTGTGTTCAAGCACCTGAGGAACAGGGAGCAAACCCCTAGGTCGGGTTTCCCGACTGCAAAGCTCGGCGGGGCTGCCCCACCAGGAGGAATTTGGGGCTTGGGGACAGGAACAAAACACGGCATCAATTAAACCTTATTAAAAATTCAAGCATTGGGACAGGAAAAAAAATCATCCTTTGGGGTCTTCCCTTTGCAAACACAGACAGAGGGTCCTCACCTGGGGAAGTACCAGCCTGATAATAATTTTATTTACACTAGTGATGCCAACAATTTCTGCTGGGCATTGATGGGGGGGGTTATATAGTTTTAGTAAGTATAGAAACACTTGGCAGTTGCCAGTGACTCAACAGCAGCTTCCACAGGTATTTTCGTCTCTGTCAGTTGATCCTTGGTCTGTTTTTTTGACTTTTTTTCCTTATAAATATTGCACAAATCACTCCTATGGAACCAGTTTTGCTTTGCTGAGGAGAGCTGTGACTGCTGGGCCCTTGGGGGATTATGAGCTTTTTGTGTTTTTATTTGAGGAGCACAGGAGCATCCAGGCAAAGCCCCAGGATGGAGCAGGACCTGCCCAGGCCCCGGGAGCTCGGGCTGTTGTCCCAGCTCAGCTCGTGGCAGGAGGAGCTGAGGGTGCCCCTGTCCCCTCTGTGCCCCCCAGGGGTGGCAGAAGCCCCTCGGGAGGCAGGTCCAGAGGCACCATCCCCTGTCCCAGGGGCTCCCCGAGCTGCCCTGCACAGGGTGGGCACACGGGGGGTGGGCTCAGGTGGGTCTGAAGGACCGTCCAGCACCTTGGGGGGTGACCTGGGGGGCTGGGACTGAAAACCCCTCGAAGCTGTGCAAGTCCTTGAGACAACGAGCTCCTGCTTTTTTAATGAACAGCCTGAAGAACAACCCAAGTGGAATCCTATTTTTGTTCTCCAACTTTCAGAGAAAATCACAGACCCTGCCTGGAGCACCTCCTGCCCCTCCTCCTGCACTGCCCTGGCCACTCCCACTATCATCCCAGTCACTTCCAGTCACTCCCAATAGGATCCCAGTTGCCCCCAAGGTTGTCCCAGTTGCTCCCAGTCCCCCCCAGGATGGTTCCTTTCCCTCTCAGGGACTCCCAGTCTGAGTCCAGTATGGCCTCAGGCACTTTCAGTCACTGCCTGGAGGAGGCCATTTGCCCCTGCATGGTCCCAGTTGCTCCCAGGATGATCCCACTATGTGTCCAGTCACCCCCAGTATGACCCTAGGAACTTGCAGACACTTGCAGTACGAATCCAGTTTGATCCCAGTCATCCCCAGTATGGTTGCAGTCCCTCTCACATACTCCCAGGAGTATTGCAGTCACTCCCAGGATGGTCCCAGTATGAGCCCAGCAGGGGCCCAGCTGCTCCCACTCTGATCCCAGTTGCCCCCAGGGTGGTTGCTCCAGGATGGATCAGGAATGGGGAGCCCTTTGTGCCCCCCCCTTGTGTCACCCTGTTCTGAGGGTGACACCCTGTTCACCCTGGGGGGACATCTGCACCCCAACACGGCATCCAACACATACCAAAGTGTGTTGGGACCCCCTTGAACCTGGGAATTGAGGGAAACCATGGAAAACCCTTCTCAGAGAGAAAATTGGGTGACCTGAGTCCTGGATGCTTTTAGGAAAGAGGTCTGAACATTTCTTGACTAATGGAGGGGGGTGACTTTTTTATTCTTGACCTTTCCAGTTCTCCATTTGGGGGCAGGATGTCCTCTGGGCCAATGTTTTGTTCCCTTTGCAGTGAGTGCAGCCTCAGAGGGCTGAGCCCTCTCTGGCTGGGCTTGGCCTCTCCTGCAGAGACTCAGGCCTGGCTGGGCTGCCCCAGGCAGACGCTGCAGGAAGAAGAGCTCAGGCCGCCTGGCTCTGGTGTCCCTGGGGCTCAGCCTGTGCCCCATTGCTGGGCAGGGGCTGAGCCCCACCTCTGCCTGGGGGCCTTGGCCAAAGGGCTGGCAAGGAAGAGGCCCAGCAGCCTTGGGGCCTGCCCAGCTTTCCTCCGCCCTGGGGGCTCTCAGTCCTCCCCTGACACCGTGTGGGCCCAAGGCCTTGCTGGCTTCGGGCTCACGGCCCGCCGGCCCCATCCCAGCGGCCTGACCCCCCTCCTTCCCCTCTCTCCAGCCTCTCCTGCCTTTTCTGGCAAGGGGCCATCCAAGGAAAACCCCGGTTCTCAGCAATGGCACCTGTGGCACGGCTGCAAGGCTCCAGTGGGCCAGGCAAGAGCAGGAGCAGCGAGAGCCTGAGGAGCCAGGAGATGCCCTGGCTGGGCATCGTGCTGCTGCGGGACGAGCTGACACCTCTGCACAGTCTCTGCCCGTCCCTGCCAGCCGACTTCTGCCCAGGCTCTGGGCACGGGGACGCAGCACTGACAGTTTTCAGCCCCCGCGCTGTTCCACAGAGGCTCTGATGTCACAAGGCCCTTGCCTGGCAGCCAGGAGATGGGCAAGGCAAGGCAAGGACGGAGCCTCGGAGCCACCAGCACGCTGTCCCCAAAGGCTGGGCTGGCACAGAAGCCCAGAGTCCCTGAGCTTGGCAGAGACTTGGGAGATCAGCCGGGGTCCAGCCTACGCCCCATCCCCAGCACGTCAAGCAGAGCACGGCACTCAGTGCCATGGCCAGTCTTTGCTTAAACACCTCCAGGGATGGTGACTCCACCACCTCCCTGGGCAGTCCATTTCAATACCTAATCCCTGTTTCTCTCCAAAAAGTCCTGCTCCTGTCCCTGACAAACAGCCCCTGACAGGCAGGTCCTCGTGTCCTCTTCTCCTGTCGCCTGTTGCCTCGGAGAAGGGGCTGACCCCCACCTGGCTCCAGCCTCCTGTCAGGAAGTTGTGGACAGGGAGAAGGTCAACCCCGAGCCTCCTCTTCTCCAGGTTGGAGAAGCCCAGCTCCCTCAGCTGCTCCTCACAGGCCATGCACTGCAGACCCTTGCCCAGCTCCATTGCCCTGCTCTCCACCCACTGCAGCCCCTCAAGGTTCTCCCTGAATTGAGGGGCCCAGAGCTGGACACAGCACTCCAGCTGTGGCCTCACCAGTGCCCAGTCCAGCAGAAGCATCACTGCCCTGCTCCTGCTGCCACACTCTTTCTGATCCAGGCCAGCCTGCCCTTGGCCTTCTTGCCCACCCGGGCACCCGCTGGCTCAGGTTCAGCCTCTGTCCACCAGCACCCCCAGGGCTCTCCCACGGGGACCCTTTGCAGCTCCTCTGCCCCCGGCCTGGAGCTGCAGGGGGTTCTTGTGGCCAGAGGCCCCAAAGGCACCAAAGGCACTCTTGAACCTCATGCCCACGGGCTCGGCCCAGAGGTCCAGCCTGTCCAGGTCCCTCTGCACAGCCTTCCTGCCCTCCAGCACATCCACACTGCAAGCCAGCTTGGGGTCCTCTGCCAATTTGCTCATGGAAGACTCAATGCCCTCCTGCACATCCCCACGAAAAACAGGCAACAGGACTGGGCCTGTTACCCAACAAATTCTAGTGCTTGACAAAGGAGCCCACCCAGCAGTGGGGAGAAACTGCTGGCAGGAGATTGAATGGGGGCAAGAGACAATGGATGATGGACAAGTTCTGGGCCATGGCCTTTTGTTAGAAAAACAAAGTAAAAGTTTAAGGCCTGCCATATTTCAGTGGTCAGAGACCTGGCAGAGAAATCTCTTTTTGAGACCTGGACACCAAGAAGGCAGAATTTCTAAACCACAAAGACCCTTAGAGAAACCAGAGACGAAGACAAAACTAACACAGACAGTTACTGAGGCTCTCTCTATCCAGGGAAAAGACAAGAAAAGGACAAAAACTGTGGACTAAGTATCATGCAAAGTGAGAAATCGAGAGCCAATAGAAGAGAGAATAAGAATTCCTGCAGAGAACTGGTAAGCCAATGGGCAGGAATTCCTTTGTCTGCTAAAATGTAGAAAGAGTTAAAAGCTTTGAGAACTGATGTACAGGTGTTAGAGAGCAATTCTTGTGTCCCTTCAGCGCTGAATGAAGTAGGGTCAGCTCTGGAACCCAACCAACTGCTCAGAGATTTTATTCCCCAGCTTTCACTGACAGTTTCTGGGGACCCAGATGAGACAAAGCAGCGCCGACAGGGCAGAGCAGAGGAATCGTTGGCCCTGCAGCGTGTACCAAAGGAGTTTTGGGGAGATCTTCCAGTTCCCAGGTCTGGAGAGTTCACCACGCCTTCTTTTCTGGGAAAAAGAACAGGCCATGAATTTTGGGGACTTGGTTTTAAGGCCTTTTGCCTGCACATAAGGCACAGCAATGGGAAGGACGCAGCGTGAGGCTGAGAGGTTTCTGTCCTGGTTTGTGGGCTTGGGTGAGATTGGGCCAGAATTACAGGACACCTGTAAAATCTGGGCTTTGGGAAAGGTTGGGGAGGGGTGGGAAAGGTGTTCAAAGGGTGGTTTTGCCTGAGGTGTTAAACATGGGAGTGGGTCTGTCTTCCCAATTCCCAAGAGAAGAGATCCCAGAAAGCTCCCCTGCAGGTTGTGTTTTAGGGAACAGGAGAAGAGACCAAGGGTAAGGGGTTTCTTTCCTGGAGGGAAGGGCTGTCGTTCACTTGCAGGAGCCCTGTGCTGAAATTGCCAGTCTGACTGCCCAAACTGAACACAGCTGAAGATTCCTGCCAGACAAAAAGTACCAGCACAGAAAGCTCTTGCTGCCCATGGAGTGCCCAGGGTGGCCCCCCAACTGCATCTGAAACCCGAAGGTTCCAGGCTTTCTTTCCTGGGGGAAAGGCCGTGACATCCCAAAGAGTCCCGTGGCAGACGGGTGGGGCTGCACTGTGGGGGTGTGAGGTGTTGGTTCTTTGGTTGCCAGGGGCTATTCCAGAATGGAGAGGACAGGCTGTGACATCACAAAGGGGCCCATGGCACAGGGGTTGGGCTGCACTAGGGGCTGTGAGACATTGGTGTTTTGGTTTCCAGCAGCCATTCTGGAATGGAGGGGATAGGCTGTGACATCACAAGAGGGCCCATGGCACAAAGGTGGGGTTTCACTTTGGGGTTGTAGGGCGTTGGTTCTTTGGTTGCCAGGGCCCATTCTGGAATGGAGAGGACAGGCTGTGACAGCACAAAGGAGCCCTTGGCACACGGATGGGGTTGAACTGTCACATGGGGGGGGCTTGGTTCTTTGGTTTCCAGAGGCTATTCCAGAATGGAGAGGATAGGCCAGAATGGATAGGACAACAAAAGGGTCCAAAGTACATGGGTTGGTCTGCACTGTGGTGTGGGGTGTTGGTTCTTTGGTTGCCAGGGTCTATTCTGGAATGGAGAGGACAGGCTGTGACAAGAAGTGCCTGTCAGAACTGCAAAGACGGACGCACAAGAATCTTATGTGGGCATATTCTCTGCTCTGCCCTGCACATCTCTGTGCTGGGGTCAAAACTCAGCCTCTCCGCTTCCCTCTCCTAAGGGCCTTGTTCTAAAACATCCCTTTCCCCTACGCTCCTTTCAAAAGCCCTCCTGGCAATTCTCAAGCCTGTACACGGCTCTCATCCCCTCTCTGTCCTCTTCCCAATCCCCTGGTAAATCCCAGAATCCCAGGACAGGGATTCCAGTTGCTTGGCTGCACTCCCACCTAGTTCCATATGCTGGGCCATGATATCCCAGCGCTGGAGCAGCCAAGTCAGCTGGGGCTCTCCCAGCTGGAGACTGAAATCTTTTCATATCTCTCACAGCTCATCTGGGGATGGGGATCTGGTGATTATCTCTGGCCCTGCCTCTTGCTCCTGTTCTGAGGGCTCTGCTTCCCCTTCATCCCTCACTAACTGAGCTGATTTGGTCTTGGATTTCTTCTGTAGAGGGGCAGCTGCTACTGGCAAGGGTTGTTCCTCTGCAGTTTGAGTGGCCACGGTACCCCTTGGTCTCCTTTCCTCCTCCTCCCCCTGAGGGCACAGGATCTTAATTTCTAAGTTGTAACCTTGTTAAACTAAGAGACTTCAGGTGGAAGTGTGGAAAAGGAAAAGAAACAGCTTTTTATTAACAAAATCTAAATAAACAACAAATGGTGCAACCAAAAACTTTCAGAAGAAACCAAACAGAGTCCCAAATCCCCAGGTGGGGGGGAGAAACTGTCCCGGCAGTTCAAAGCTCTCGCAGCCCCGTGTGCTCGCAGCCAGCAGTGAAGGAGTCCCTTTTCCCAGGGGCAGTCCCCAAAGCAGAACACCTCGCTCCCAGATGGGTCGGGCTCTCTCTCTCTCTCTCTCTTTCTCTCTCTCTCTCTCTCGGTCGTTCTTCACGAGGTGTCCAGGGGGGGAAAAATCTTCCTCTCAGGAAAAGAGAACAAGGTGGCCAAAACCAGCTCCCGCTCTGTCCGGTCCCGGACAAACCCCAAAAGCCCCCGAACAAAGGACCCCCCGCCCTCCCCGCGGCCACCGCGGTGTCCCCGAGAGCCGCCCTCCCCCCACTGCCCCTGCCCAGCGCCTGCGGCTCCGCTCCAACCCACCCCATCCCGGGAGACACAGATGGCAATGGGGGGACACTGGGAAACAATTCCAACACCTCTTTTCAAACCTCTGACACCTGCTTCCCAGACATTCCCAAAGAAGGGGCTTCCCGTGGCCTCGAGCCAGGGACCGACCTTTGTATTGAACCAACTCCTGGAGAGACACGTTCCCATCCCTGTCCCCATTCCAATTCCTGGGGTTCCCATCCCTCTCCCCATTCCCACTTCCTGCTGTGCCAACCTGCTCCCAGTGTCCCCGTTCCTGTCCCCACTATCCCTATCCTGGTCTCCCATGTCCCCATTCCCAGTGTCCCAATTCCCATTCCTGGTGACTCCAACCTGCTCCCAATGTCCCCATTCCCATTCCTGGAGTTCCCATTCCCATTCCTGCTGTCCCCAACCTGCTCCCAGTGTCCCCATCCCTGTCCCCAATGTCCCCATCCCACTTCCCCCTGTCCCCATTCCCATTCCTGGTTCCCACAGAGGAACTGCCGGATGCCTGAGGAGGGAGCCAGGATTTATTGCCCAAAGCAGGAGATTTTCACACCCAAATTAAAGCCTCAGGAATAATTGTGGTCCTGGGTTTCACACGGGAAAAAGCAGGAAGTTGATCCATAGGGAAGAGCCGCAGGGGGACCGGGGTGGGTGGGAGCAGCAGGATGAGCTCTGCCAGCAGCTCCTGCCTTTCCGCAGGGAGAGGGAAGGGGTGGATCCAGCTCCGGGATCACTCAGGCTGTGATTCCTGCTGGGATGAGAGCAGGGAAAGGAGTCACCATGTCCCTGTTCCCATCCTAGGGGATGGATCTGGCTGTGGAGCCCAGAGAGAGTAGGAACTGCTCCGGATTCCCTCCTGATCCTGCTCCGTCCATCCCACCCCAATCCCATCCCAATCCCACTCCAGAATCCAGCCCTTATCCCAGTCCACAATTCCACCTGATCCCACTCTGGAATTCTGTCCTAGTTAGAACAGCTGGGACCGATTCATGACTGGATGGGTGTAGCCCAAAACTGTGGATTCTATGGCCTTCCATGCCATTTTCCCAGGAACTGCTGTCGGGGGGGGGAAGAGGGGGGGGCCTGCGAGGTGGGGGGGTGTTCCTGTCCTCATACCCTTTTATGGAATTCCCTGCTTTGAAGAAACGAATTGAGCATCCTTTTATGGAATTCCCCGCTCTTAGGGAAGGACTAAGCATCCTTTTATGGAATTGCCCGCTCTGAGGGGAGGACTGGGCATTCCTGCCTGAACTGGAGAATATATAAACCTGGAGTTTCAGAACCTTTTTACCACTCGTGGGATCCAGAGGAGGACTGCAGCTCACCGCTCTCAACCAGCCTGAGACCACCCCCCTCAACTGGACTGCAACCACCACTTTTGACCAGACTGCAACAGCTCTCCCACCAGCAGGTTTTTTTCCCCTCTCCCTTTACTTTGGACTCGGGGGGGCCCAAAGAAAACCACTCTGTTCAGGTCCCAGGGTGCTGGGTTCTACATTTGGGTTTTGTGGATTAAAACCAATTGCTTGTCTGTATAATCAGACTTATTGGGCAAGGGGGGCCCAAGGGGGGCCCAAGGGGGGCCCAAGGGGGCTGGGCCAGGGGGGGAAGGGCCGCAGGGGGCGGATCCCATGGGAGGAAACCCGCCAAAAGCGGCGGCCCAGCCGAGGGAGGAGCCGAGCGGGAGCACAAAGAAGAGCAGCCAAAAGGTCCTGGCGGTGGCTCGGCAATGGCGGGGGGGGCGAGAGCGGTTTGGGGGCCCCCCGTGAGAGCCGGGGGGGAACCCCGGGAGCCACAGAGTGGGGAGAGCGGAGAGGGGCCATCCCGGAGCTGGGGGACCCCCGGAATGCTGGAGGGGGGGGGAGCAGAGAGGGAGCGCCGGGCCCCTTAAGCGGGGGTCCCGGAGAGGGGGAAGGCCTTGGAGTGTGGAGAGGAGGGGGGGCCTTGAGGCGGGGTGGGAGCTGAGAGCGCCAAGAGGTTTGCGAGGGTGGGAGGCGAGAGAGGAGGGCCGGCCGGCCCCGGGAGGCAGAGTGGGGAGAAGTGAGCCCTGGGACCCCCCTGGCAGCACTAAAAGGGACCCCAGCGGGTGGGAATCCCCCGGAGCAGCGGGACCCCCGGCAGCCCGAAGAACGGGGACCCCCAATGCAGGCAGAAGTGCCATCAGGCCATACAGTGGGGACCCCCCTAACCTCAGAGAGTAGAGAGGGGGAACTCCTGGGAGGGGTTTTTGGGCTGAATGTTGTTTTTTTGGGGTTTTTATGGGCACAAGATGCCCAGTGAGTCCTAGAGCTGAACTTAGGCAGGAGGAACCCCCAAGGCAACGCACTCACCCCTTGTTTTTCCCCCCCCAGCAGGATTTCTGCTTCCCAGAGCTTGGTCGGATGGAGGAGGAGGCTGCGAGGAAGAGGAAGATGCCGCGGGCCCCCCAGGCAGGTGAGGAGGAAGTCAGTGCCCCTTTGGGTCGGTCTTTTGTCTTTTGTGGCCGTCCTGCTGGGGCTGGAGTTGGGGGGATGTCCTTGGGCTTCCCTGTGGGCCGGAGGCAAATCCCCTGCGTGTCCTTGTTGCTTCCTGCCCCAGGCCCCGAGGTGAGGCCGGAGAGCGCGGAGGACAAATCCCGGCGGCAGAGCCTGGTGGGAGAGGCCGTTTTGAAGGGCTCCCCGGCGCAGGAAGGCAGCGGGGAGGAAAAGGGCCGGAGATGTCCCCGCAGGAGGGGCTGCAAAGCCAGCCCAGGGGGCTGTGAGGAGGAAAGAGCCAGCGTGTGCCGGGAAGGCGGCCGGAGCTTGAGGCGGAGCTGCGAGCTGGTGGTCCCTGAGCAGCCTCCCAGCAGGGAAAAGCCCTTCAGGTGTTTGGAATGTGGGAAGAGCTTCAGCAAGAGATCGGACCTCTTGAGGCACCAGCACATCCACAGTGGGGAACGGCCCTACACGTGTGGGGAGTGTGGGAAGAGCTTCAATCAGAGCTCCCACCTACTCCGACACCAGATGATCCACAGTGGAGAACGGCCCTACACGTGTGGGGAGTGTGGGAAGAGCTTCAGCCAGAACACCACCCTCCTCACCCACCTGCACATCCACAGTGGGGAAAGGCCCTACATGTGTGAGGAATGTGGGAAGAGCTTCACTCAGATCTCCACCCTGCTCCGACACCAGATGATCCACAGTGGGGAAAGGCCCTACATGTGTGAGGAATGTGGGAAGAGCTTCACTCACATCTCCAACCTGCTCCGACACCAGATGATCCACAGTGGGGAAGGCCCTACACGTGTACGGAGTGTGGGAAGAGCTTCAGGGACAGCTCCAGCCTTTGCAAACACCGTTGCATCCACACCAGGGAATGGCCCTACAAGTGCTCGGAATGTGGGAAGAGCTTCAGCACAAGCCCCAAGCTGCTCAGCCACCAGCACATCCACACTGGGGAACAGCCCTACACGTGTAGGGAATGTGGGACAGCTCCACCCTCTACACCCACCGTCGCCTCCACATCAGGGAGAGGCCCTTCCACTGTGGGGAGTGTGGGAAGAGCTTCAGGCAGAGCTCTTCCTTGACCTCCCACCCACGGACCCACCAGTAATGGAAGCCCCGAGTGCCCCGACTGCGGGAAGAGCTTCGGCCGCTGCTCCAACTCCATCAGCCATGGGAGGACCCGCGTTGGATGATCCACAGGGACCCCCGTTGGGCACAGACCTGGTGTGCTGGTTTAATGGTAAACCAGCAGGGGAAATGTCAGCGGTGACACCTGGAATGGGATGGAACACCTGGAAAGGGAATGAGAATGCCTGGAATGGGAATGGAGACATAAAGAATGGGATTGGGACAATAGCAATGGGATGGGAACACCAGGAATGGAAATGGGAAGACCTGGAATTGGAATGGGGACATTGGGAACAGACTGGGGACACTAGGAATGGGAATGGGGGCAGAAGGAATGGGAATGGGGACACGTGGAATGGGGAGGGAACACCTGGAATGGGAATGGAGACACCTGGAATGGGATCACCTGGAATGGGAATGGGGACACCAGGAATGGAAATGGGGACACCAGGAATGGAAATGGGAACACCTGGAATTGAAATACAGACACCTGGAATGGGAACACCTGGAATGGAAATGGGGACACCAGGAATGGAAATGGGAACACCTGGAATTGAAATGGAGACAACTGGAATGGGAACACCTGGAATGGGAATGGAGACACCTGGAATGGGAATGGGGACACCAGGAATGGAAATGGGAACACCTGGAATTGAAATGGAGACAACTGGAATGGGAACACCTGGAATTGGAATGGAGACAACTGGAATGGGAACACCTGGAATTGGAATGGAGACACCTGGAATGGGAACACCTGGAATGGGAATGGGGACACCAGGAATGGAAATGGGAACACCTGGAATTGAAATGCAGACACCTGGAATGGGAACACCTGGAATTGGAATGGAGACACCTGGAATGGGAACACCTGGAATGGGAATGGAGACACCTGGAATGGGAATGGGGACACCAGGAATGGGAACGGGAACACCTGGAATTGAAATGGAGACACCTGGAATGGGAATACCTGGAATTGGAATGGAGACACCTGGAATGGGAATACCTGGAATTGGAATGGAGACACCTGGAATGGGAACACCTGGAATTGAAATGGAGACACCTGGAATGGGAACACCTGGAATTGGAATGGGGACACCAGGAATGGAAATGGGAACACCTGGAATGGGAATGGAGACACCTGGAATGGGAACACCTGGAATGGGAATGGGGACACCTGGAATGGGAATGGGGACATCAGGAATGGGAATGGGGTCACCTGGGCTGGGAATGGGGAGATTGGGAATGGGAACATTGGGAGCAGGTTGGGGACACCAGGAATGGGAATGGGAACATCTGGGATTTGAATGGGGACACCTGGCCTGAAGGCCTCGAGGTAGCACCAAAAACAGACGGATGGATGGGCAAACCTGGAATGGGAATGTGGGACAAGTCGCATGGTGCAGGGAGCCAATTCGGCATGGGCCTGGAGACAACCATCACTGGCCTGGGGCAAACACCGTGGGATGGGAACACCAGGAATGGGAGGAGGGACAATAGGAATGGGAATGGGGACACCTGGAAAGGGAATTGGAACACCTGGAAAGGGAATTGGAACACCTGGAAAGGAAATTGGAACACGTGGAACAGGAATGCAAACCCGTGGAATGAGAATGGGAATTCCTGGAATGGGAATGGGAACTCCTGGAATGGGAATGGGGACACCTGGAATGGGATGGGAACAACTAGAATGGGATGGGAACACCTGGAACAGGAATGCAAACCCGTGGAATGGGAATGGGAACACCCGGGCCCGGGCTGTGTCCCTGGTGAAACAGGAGGCCAGGCCCAAAAGAGTTCACGAAGAAATTTGGGCCTGCTAACAAGCTCCCAACATCCAAGACCATCTGTGCTCGTTCTGTTCTACTGACTGGAGCAAAGCTTCAGAGAATAGTACAGGAACATGTCCTAGGCCTCGAGGGGATAAATTAGAGAGACAGCAGGATCAGGGAGACATTGGAAGAGGAGGAATAGGCCGGGAGCCAGGGCATTTTCCAAGCTTCAGGGAGCGGGTCAAGAACAATGGAAGAGAAGGAAGGTCAAGGTGAGGAAGATGAGTTGAAGCCCCCAGAGCCATGGAGGAAGAGTGGAAGTCCCCTCAGGATTGAGGGCCAAGAGAAGCACCGCCCCAAGCCCCGCCTGAGCTCCACCTATACTCCGCCTGTTCTTAATCTGCAGAGAGAGATGTTGGAATCACTGGAATATGCATTTAATCCCAGCTGAAGATTGTATAAAAATGCTGATTTTGTGTGAAGCCTTGGAGCAAGTTTGTCCAGCGCGAGTTGGCTTGCTCCCAACGTTGAAGAAACAAATACCTGGCTGCTTAAAGAGAAAAAAGTCTCTGAGCAGTTTCTCGGACCGATTTTTCGGATTCAGCGCCCAGTCAGTCCCAGGATGATCCCAGTCACTCCTGGTCTCTCCCAGTTGCTCCCAGTTTCCTCCATGTGGTCCCACTCATTCCCAGTTGTCCCCAGAAGCTTCCAGCATGATCCCAGTTGCTCACAGCCACTTTCCATCATCCCCAGTGCCTTCCTAGTGGTCCCAGTATGATCCCAATCACCTCCTGCATGATCCCACTCACTCCTGGTATGATCCCAGTATGTCCTCAGTGTGGTCTCAGTTGCTCCCAGCATGGGCCAAGCTGCTTCCACTGTGATCCCAGTATGGTCCCAGTTGCTCCCAGTTGCCCCTAGCACAGATCCAGTCACTCCAAGTATGATCCCGGTCTTCCCTCCTGACTGTCCCAGTCAATCCCAGTTGTTTCTATTGTAAATCCAGTCACTCAATTCCTTCCAGTTGCCCCCAGCCTGGTCGTAATTCCCATTCACGTAATCCCAGTCACTCCCAGTACGGTCCCAGTCACCCCCACCATGGTTGCAGACACTCCCAGTATATCCCAGTAGAACCCTCAGCATGCTCATAGTCCTTCCCAGTCATTCCCAGATGCCCCAGTAAGATTCCACTTTCCACCAGTATGATCCCAGTGACTCCGAGGCACTCCCACTATATCCTAAGTGGCCTCCAGTTGCTCCCAGTAGCCCTCAGTGTGGTCCCAGTTGCTCCCAGTAGGATCCCTGTTGCCCCAGTTCTGGTCCTGGAGGGTCCCAGTGTGCTCAGATCCTGCTCCCGGGGGGTCCTGCTGGGTCCCAGTCCTGGTCCCGGTGTATCCTGGTGTCCCGGTCCATCCCAGTCTGTCCCAGTCCATCCCAGTCCATCCCAGTCCATCCCAGTCCATCTCAGTCCATCCCAGTCCATCCCAGTCCCTTCCCAGCAGCCGCCGCCGTTTCCCGGGTCCTGCCCCCCCGCCCCCCAAGATGCTGACGGGGGTCTGGGCTCCGTCTTTGCCTTCGTCTCCCTAGGCCTGCCTGGAATGAAGGGGCCGCTGGGACACTGCGGGACCTCCTGAAACCAAAGGAACCCTGGGAGAATTTGGATACTCCTGGAATCAAGGCACAATTGGGACACTGCAGGGACCTATGGAAAAAAAAGGAACCTTGTGACACTGCGGAATTCATGGAATCCAGGGGCCTTTGTGACATGGGGGCCTCATGGAACCAAAGGAACCCTGAGGTGTTTCAGAAGGTCATGGAATCAAGGGGCCACTGGGACACTGCAGGGCCTCTGGCAATTAAAGGAACACTGGGACACTGGGGCAGGACATCCCCCCTGCAATGGCCCCAAGACAATGCCCCATTTGCAAAGGGGTCAGTGCTGAGTTGAGAGGGGGCCGGGACAAGGCAGGAGATGTTGGACCCCAGACTGGTTTGACCCCAAATGAAGCCCCTGATGGTGAGGGAACCCCTGGAGTCCAAGGACTGTCAGTCCATGGGTTTCTACCAGAAAGGGCCAGTCCCCTTTCCCAGGGGCAGGTTCTTCCAACAGAACCCTTCTTGGGGGTGTGTGGAGATTCCTGCCTTGGCTGGGGACCCCCCCAAGGTCACTGCTGGAGGTTGAGAGCAGAGATCTCCCCACCAGCGCTGGTCTGGGGGAGTTCCATCCATCTCTAATTAAGAATTATTGCTTGTTTGCCACCTTTAGTAGAATTGCTTCAACAATTGCTTTAGTGTAGTGCCCTGTCCTACCTTATCCTGTACTACTGGTAGTTTTAGTGTTTCTATTGTTCACTAAATAATTCTGATGAAAACCTTTTGTGTCATCATTTGCAAAAATAAATAATTCATTTTCTATCAATAGATCTGATTTGCCATCATTAAAGCCTGGGGGACAAACGTGGTTCAGTCCCCCCTCTAGAATTGCTCTAAATTTCAACTGTTGGCACAATGCAAGGCTGAGATTGGATCCAGCAGCCCCCAGCACTCCAGAGGAAGTTGGGAGCTCAGGGGGACCACCCCCCTTTCCCAACCCCCCAGTACCCAAAGACCCCCATGGGACTGTCCATCCCTCCAGACCACCCCCCTTTTCCACCCCTCTCCCTGTTCCTCCCAATTTTCCATGGTCCCCTCAATCCCCAGCCACACCAAGATCAGTTTTGAGGTCCCAACCCCCACTTTTTCCCCCTCTCCCACCCCTTACCCATCATCCCCCAATCCCCAGCCCCCTCATGCTCAGTTTGGGGGTCCCACCCTCCCCTTTTCCCCACTCTTCTGACCTCTCCCACCCCTTTCCCATCATCCCCCAATCCTCAGTCCCCCTCCCCCTTCATTTTTGGGGGGTCCCACTCTCCTCCCACTCAGTTTGAAGTCCCACCACCCCTTTTATCCCCTCTGACTCACCGACACCCCCCTTCCCAACACCCCCTCTCACCCGAGATCTCCTCGTCTGCAAGGGGGGGGCTCCCAGTAACACCAGAACCCATAAATGTCCCCTCCAAAAAAGCGTTAGGTGGAATTCTGGATGGACTCTGAGTGGGTTTGGAGGTTCCTTGGGGGCTGTGGGGTGGTTTAAGGGGGTCCCAGCACACTTTGGGATGCGTTGGATGCCATGTTGGGGTGCAGATGTCCCCCCAAAGCTCCCCCAGAACAGGGTGACACAAGAGGGGGGCACAGAGGGGTCCCCATTCCTGATCCATCCTGGAGCAACCATACTGGGGGGCAACTGGGATCAGAGTGGGAGCAGCTGGGCCCCTGCTGGGCTCATCCTGGGACCATCCTGGGAGTGACTGCAATACTACTGGGAGTATGTGA
>NW_024103505.1:25000-30000 GCF_003945595.2 Pipra filicauda | reverse complement strand
TTCCCGCCGGCCGGGGGACTTAGAGCCGCGGCGCCGCCGCCCTCGGCCCGGTGGCGGGTAGACCTGTTCCCGCCGGCCGGGGTACTTAGAGCCGCGGCGCCGCCGCCCTCGGCCCGGTGGCGGGTAGACCTGTTCCCGCCGGGCAGGGGACTTAGAGCCGCGGCGCCGCCGCCCTCGGCCCGGTGGCGGGTAGACCTGTTCCCGCGGGGCAGGGGACTTAGAGCCGCGGCGCCGCCGCCCTCGGCCCGGTGGCGGGTAGACCTGTTCCCGCCGGGCGGGGGACTTAGAGCCGCGGCGCCGCCGCCCTCGGCCCGGTGGCGGGTAGACCTGTTCCCGCCGGCCGGGGGACTTAGAGCCGCGGCGCCGCCGCCCTCGGCCCGGTGGCGGGTAGTCCTGTTCCCGCCGGCCGGGGGACTTAGAGCCGCGGCGCCGCCGCCCTCGGCCCGGTGGCGGGTAGACCTGTTCCCGCCGGCCGGGGGACTTAGAGCCGCGGCGCCGCCGCCCTCGGCCCGGTGGCGGGTAGACCTGTTCCCGCCGGCCGGGGGACTTAGCGCCGCGGCGCCGCCGCCCTCGGGCCGGTGGCGGGTAGACCTGTTCCCGCCGGCCGGGGGACTTAGAGCCGCGGCGCCGCCGCCCTCGGGCCGGTGGCGGGTAGACCTGTTCCCGCCGGCCGGGGGACTTAGAGCCGCGGCGCCGCCGCCCTCGGCCCGGTGGCGGGTAGACCTGTTCCCGCCGGGCGGGGGACGTCGAGCCGCGGCGCCGCCGCCCTCGGCCCGGTGGCGGGTAGACCTGTTCCCGCCGGGCGGGGGACTTAGAGCCGCGGCGCCGCCGCCCTCGGCCCGGTGGCGGGTAGACCTGTTCCCGCCGGCCGGGGGACTTAGAGCCGCGGCGCCGCCGCCCTCGGCTCGGTGGCGGGTAGACCTGTTCCCGCCGGGGACCCTTGGAGCCGGGGCGCCGCGGCTCGGCCCGGCGTCGGGTAGACCTGTATCCCGCGCGGACCCCGGGAACCGGGGCGCCGCGGCTCCGCCCGGCGGCGAGTGGACCCGGTCTCCGAGTCCCGTGGGTAGAGCTCCTGTCCAGGTCCGGCAGCTAGAGCCGCTCCGAGGGCTCGGCGAGGGCCCTCGGCCGGCGCCGAAGCGCTGCCATTTCCGGCCGGTGCTCCGAACGTGGCACCGAATTCACAGAGCGAGCAGACGGCGTGCGACCGCTCGATCCGTCGGTCGGCGCGGCGGCGTGCCCTTCCGGCCGTGCCCCGACCTGCCCGATTTCCCAGAGTTCTTAGCGAGTCCGTCCAGCGGGCATGCTCCGTTGAGTACTCTCTCGGGGGGCTTGTTGCGGGGACTCCATCTCCCGTGGCCCTTTGCGGCAGACTTCCTCTCCGGCGTTAAGGCTTTCCCCTGCCCCGAGGCTGAAAGAAGAGACGTTCTCTGCGGGCGCGGGGAAGCGGGGGGAGTAACTCGGACTCTCTTTAGGCGGCACGGCACGGCTGCGACCGAGCGGGCTCGGCCGCCTCGGCGCCGCCGGGAAGAGCCGGTGTCCGAGAGTAGCGGCTAGAGCCGGTCTCGGGGCTTAGCGCTGCGGTTTCTGCCCGGCGCTCCGAGCCTAGCAGCCTTTCCCCTGCCCCGAGGGTGAAAGAAGAGACGTTCTCTGCGGGGCGGGGAAACGGGGGGAGTAACTGGGTGGCGCTCTGCCTGGGTGGCACGGCTGCCGCCGCCTCGGCTCGGCCGCAGAGGCGCGCAGCGGGGAGAGTTGTCGTCCGTGCCCGGCGGGTAGAGCCCTCGTCCGAAGCCGGCGGGTAGAGCCGGTGTCCCAGGGCAGCGGGTAGACCTGTCGTCCGGGCTCGTCGGCTCGACCCGCTCTCCGAGTCGGGCGGCTAGAGCGGGTTCCGAGCGCTTAGCCGAGGCCCTCGGCGGGTGCCGAGGCGCCACCGTTTCTGCCCGGGGCTCCGAGTGGGAAAGAAAGGGCGTTGTCCGCAGCGCGGGTCAAGAGGGGGAGTAGCTGGGACTCTCTTAAGGTGGCAGGGCGGCGGCCGACCGGGCTCGTCGGCGGGGGTGCCGGCGGGTAGAGCTGACGCCCGAGCTTAGCGGCCGCAGCTGGTCTCAGGGCTCGGCCAGGGCCCTCGGCGGGCGCCGAGAAGGCGGGATTTCTGCCCAGCGCTCTGAGTGGGAGGGAAAGAAAGGGCGTTGTCCGCGGCGCGGGTCGGAGAGGGTAAGGGGACGAGGTCGGGGTTCGGGCGAAGGTTAGAGTACGAGGGACGAGCCCGGCGGGTCTTAGGGTGGCGAGGGCGGGGCGGCCGAGCCCGGCGGGTAGACCTGGTGGCCGAGCCCGGCGGGTAGACCGGTGGGTACGAGCCCGGCGGGTAGACCTCCGAGCCCGGCGGGTAGACCTGGTGGCCGAGCCCGGCGGGTAGACCTGGTCTCCGAGCCCGGCGGGTAGACCTGGTCTCCGAGCCCGGCGGGTAGACCTGTTCTCCGAGCCCGGCGGGTAGACCTGGTGGCCGAGCCCGGCGGGTAGACCTGTTCTCCGAGCCCGGCGGGTAGACCTGGTCTCCGAGCCCGGCGGGTAGACCTGTTCTCCACGATCGGCGGGTAGACCTGGTGGCCGAGCCCGGCGGGTAGACCTGTTGTCCCAGCCCGGCGGGTAGACCTGGTGTCCCAGCCCGGCGGGTAGACCTGGTGTCCCAGCCCGGCGGGTAGACCTGGTGTCCCGGTTTTTCGGGTCGACCCCTTTCCCCACTCGGGCGCGGCCGGCCTCGTGCCCCGCCGGGTGCTGGCGAGCATCAGGTCTACCCGGTTCCGGGGCTTGCGAGCATCAGGTCTACCCGGTTCCGGGGCCGGCCGCCGCGGCCGCCGCGGCCGCCGCCGGCGGCCTGCGTCCCTGCGGCGTCCCGGCGCAGGGCCACCAGGTCTACCCGGCTCCGGCGGGACTTAGGCGCCTGTCGGCATTTTCGGGGTAGACCTGTTGTCGCGGCCGGCCCCGGAAGTCGGCCAAGGGGTCGCTGTCGGGCGCCGCCTCCGGTTAGGTCTAGGCCAGAGGCGGCCTGCTCTCGCGCGCCTCCCCGCTGAGGAGCCTCGAGCCGCTTTGAAGGCGCGACGGGGCCAGGACGCGTCTGTCCGTATTATGGGCAGGGGTTGTCTAGCAGCGCGGGTTCCGAGGGCCCCTTTTCTTCCGCGTCTGCTGCCGCGCGGCCTTCGGCGCGTGCCACGGGCCGGCCAACCCCACGAGCGGCAGGAAGGCCGGCGCGAGAAAGCCGCGGGGCTCTCGGCCGGCTTCCTCGGGCGGGTCCGATGACGGGAGAGGAAGACGAGAGCCGAGCGCGAAAGCGCAGCCGAGGGAGTGCGGGACTGGGACGGCCGAGGGGGGCCCGCGGGGGCCCAGCAGCAGCGTCCAGCCCGAGCCGGTGGCGGCTGCCGGCTCCCCGAGGGCCCCGGGCGAAGGCGGTGGTGTGCGAGGGCGGCGAGGCGGCGGCGCCTCGTCCTTCCGGTGGGCCGGCCTTAAGCCGGCGCCCGTCGTCCGGCGGCGGCGGGCATTGTTGCGGGCAGTTGGCGGCCGGGGCTGGAAGGGCCGAGCCCGCGCGGGCTTTTTTTTCCCCGGCCGCCTCCCGAGAGCCCCGAAGATGGCCCGGGCCTGGGTGGCGGCGCCCTGTCCTCGGCTGCCGGGCGGCAGCGGTGCCGGCGGCGTGCCGGGGACTGGCGGTGGGCGTGCGGCCTTGCCTGGGCCCGGCCGGTTGCCGGAGGGGCTCGGTGACGGGACTGCCCGTTGTCGGGCGAGGCGGCGCCCTGGGCGCGCCTCGGCTCTTTTGTTCGTTCCCCCTTCCTCGGCCCTAAGCCGGGGACCCGCCCAGCGGGCCCGAGGGCGGCGGCGGCGGCCGGCCGGGGTGTGGCCGGCGGTCGCGCCGGCAGACCGAGAACCCGACAGAGTTGCCGGGAGCCCTGGGGACACACGATGGCCGTTGGCGGGCGAGGCGGCGGCGCCTCGCCCCTCCCTCTCCTCTTCGACCGGCGCCAGAGCCGCGCCGGCCGGGCGGCCCGTGCGGTCGGGCCTGCCCCGCCGGCGTGGCTGCCGGAGGGCTGGGTTCCGCGAAGGTCTGTCGGCCGGAGGCCGGGTTGCGGGCGAAGTGGGGGCGCCCTTCCCGGCTTTTTCTTTTCGTTTTTTTTTTTTTTCTCGGGCGGCCTTAAGCCGCAGCACGCCGAGCGCGCCAGGGAAAAGAGAGAGAGAAAAAGCGTTGCGAGAGCGAGCCCGGCAGTGGCCGGCAGCCGCCGAGGCGCGAGCCCGTGGGCAGCGAGAAAGGGAGTCGGGGAGCGAGGGGCGCGGGCCCCGCCCCGAGCCCCGGGCGGCCGTGGCTAGCACGGCGAGAGCGAGAGGCGCGCGTGCTTTTTTTTTTCTCGGGGGCTTTTTGTTTTTCTCCCCGTCGCCGTCCCCCGGCCTTTCTGGGGGAAGCCGACGGCCGCGAGGCGGGCGAAAGCCGGTGGCCCGCGGCACGGTCGGTGGCGCTTTCGCACGCTGGAGGTGCCGCCGGGGCGAGCGGGGGCCGTCCGCGGCCCCCGCGCCTCCGAGCCGGTGGCGCCGCTCTGCGGAGGCGGCCGTGGGCCCGGCAGGGCCGGAAGCGTGGGTTGTCCGGAGCCGGGCGTCCGGCGGCACCCGCCTCCTGCCGGGCCGGGAGAGCCGTGGGGAGAGTAGCGTGCGGGCCGCCGGCGTCGGCGGCCTCGGGCACGTGCCGTCCTCCGCGTAGTGGCAGGCTGAGCGAGAGTGGCCGTGGGGCCGTTCCCCGAGCGACGATGGATGAGGCTTTTCGGGAGGCGTGGGAGAGGGCCCCCGGCGGGCCGGCGCTCCTCCGTGGCCGGCCGAGAGGCGCGGCGGAGGCCGGTGTTCGGGCCGGGCGGTCTCCTTTGCCCGTGGGCTTCCCGTGGCAGTCGAGGTGTCGCCCCTCCCGCCGGGGAGGGGCTTCTTCACCGTGCCGGGCTGTGTGACGGCCGCGCGGCCCCGCGAGCCTTTCAGGT
>NW_024103505.1:10000-12500 GCF_003945595.2 Pipra filicauda | reverse complement strand
TGGCGGGTAGACCTGTTCCCGCCGGGCGGGGGACTTAGAGCCGCGGCGCCGCCGCCCTCGGCCCGGTGGCGGGTAGACCTGTTCCCGCCGGCCGGGGGACTTAGAGCCGCGGCGCCGCCGCCCTCGGCTCGGTGGCGGGTAGACCTGTTCCCGCCGGGGACCCTTGGAGCCGGGGCGCCGCGGCTCGGCCCGGCGTCGGGTAGACCTGTATCCCGCGCGGACCCCGGGAACCGGGGCGCCGCGGCTCCGCCCGGCGGCGAGTGGACCCGGTCTCCGAGTCCCGTGGGTAGAGCTCCTGTCCAGGTCCGGCAGCTAGAGCCGCTCCGAGGGCTCGGCGAGGGCCCTCGGCCGGCGCCGAAGCGCTGCCATTTCCGGCCGGTGCTCCGAACGTGGCACCGAATTCACAGAGCGAGCAGACGGCGTGCGACCGCTCGATCCGTCGGTCGGCGCGGCGGCGTGCCCTTCCGGCCGTGCCCCGACCTGCCCGATTTCCCAGAGTTCTTAGCGAGTCCGTCCAGCGGGCATGCTCCGTTGAGTACTCTCTCGGGGGGCTTGTTGCGGGGACTCCATCTCCCGTGGCCCTTTGCGGCAGACTTCCTCTCCGGCGTTAAGGCTTTCCCCAGCCCCGAGGCTGAAAGAAGAGACGTTCTCTGCGGGCGCGGGGAAGCGGGGGGAGTAACTCGGACTCTCTTTAGGCGGCACGGCACGGCTGCGACCGAGCGGGCTCGGCCGCCTCGGCGCCGCCGGGAAGAGCCGGTGTCCGAGAGTAGCGGCTAGAGCCGGTCTCGGGGCTTAGCGCTGCGGTTTCTGCCCGGCGCTCCGAGCCTAGCAGCCTTTCCCCTGCCCCGAGGGTGAAAGAAGAGACGTTCTCTGCGGGGCGGGGAAACGGGGGGAGTAACTGGGTGGCGCTCTGCCTGGGTGGCACGGCTGCCGCCGCCTCGGCTCGGCCGCAGAGGCGCGCAGCGGGGAGAGTTGTCGTCCGTGCCCGGCGGGTAGAGCCCTCGTCCGAAGCCGGCGGGTAGAGCCGGTGTCCCAGGGCAGCGGGTAGACCTGTCGTCCGGGCTCGTCGGCTCGACCCGCTCTCCGAGTCGGGCGGCTAGAGCGGGTTCCGAGCGCTTAGCCGAGGCCCTCGGCGGGTGCCGAGGCGCCACCGTTTCTGCCCGGGGCTCCGAGTGGGAAAGAAAGGGCGTTGTCCGCAGCGCGGGTCAAGAGGGGGAGTAGCTGGGACTCTCTTAAGGTGGCAGGGCGGCGGCCGACCGGGCTCGTCGGCGGGGGTGCCGGCGGGTAGAGCTGACGCCCGAGCTTAGCGGCCGCAGCTGGTCTCAGGGCTCGGCCAGGGCCCTCGGCGGGCGCCGAGAAGGCGGGATTTCTGCCCAGCGCTCTGAGTGGGAGGGAAAGAAAGGGCGTTGTCCGCGGCGCGGGTCAAGAGGGGGAGTAGCTGGGACTCTCTTAAGGTGGCAGGGCGGCGGCCGACCGGGCTCGGCGGCGGGGGTGCCGGTGGGTACGACCGCTCTCCGAGCCCGGCGGGTAGACCTGGTGAGCCCCGAGCCCGGCGGGTAGACCTCCGAGCCCGGCGGGTAGACCTGTTCTCCGAGCCCGGCGGGTAGACCTGGTGGCCGAGCCCGGCGGGTAGACCTGTTCTCCGAGCCCGGCGGGTAGACCTGGTGGCCGAGCCCGGCGGGTAGACCTGGTCGCCGAGCCCGGCGGGTAGACCTGGTGGCCGAGCCCGGCGGGTAGACCTGGTGGCCGAGCCCGGCGGGTAGACCTGGTCTCCGAGCCCGGCGGGTAGACCTGGTCTCCGAGCCCGGCGGGTAGACCTGTTCTCCGAGCCCGGCGGGTAGACCTGGTGGCCGAGCCCGGCGGGTAGACCTGGTGGCCGAGCCCGGCGGGTAGACCTGGTCTCCGAGCCCGGCGGGTAGACCTGTTCTCCGAGCCCGGCGGGTAGACCTGGTGGCCGAGCCCGGCGGGTAGACCTGTTCTCCGAGCCCGGCGGGTAGACCTGGTTCCGAGCCCGGCGGGTAGACCTGGTGTCCCAGCCCGGCGGGTAGACCTGGTGTCCCAGCCCGGCGGGTAGACCTGGTGTCCCGGTTTTTCGGGTCGACCCCTTTCCCCACTCGGGCGCGGCCGGCCTCGTGCCCCGCCGGGTGCTGGCGAGCATCAGGTCTACCCGGTTCCGGGGCTTGCGAGCATCAGGTCTACCCGGTTCCGGGGCCGGCCGCCGCGGCCGCCGCGGCCGCCGCCGGCGGCCTGCGTCCCTGCGGCGTCCCGGCGCAGGGCCACCAGGTCTACCCGGCTCCGGCGGGACTTAGGCGCCTGTCGGCATTTTCGGGGTAGACCTGTTGTCGCGGCCGGCCCCGGAAGTCGGCCAAGGGGTCGCTGTCGGGCGCCGCCTCCGGTTAGGTCTAGGCCAGAGGCGGCCTGCTCTCGCGCGCCTCCCCGCTGAGGAGCCTCGAGCCGCTTTGAAGGCGCGACGGGGCCAGGACGCGTCTGTCCGTATTAT
>NW_024103505.1:2500-5000 GCF_003945595.2 Pipra filicauda | reverse complement strand
CTCTTTTTCTCGTCTTTCGTCGCTCGGCGGCCGGCGTCCCGCCGCCGCCGCCACCGCCGCGCCCCGCCCGTCGGCGCCTCGGTCGCTTCCCCGTCCTTCCCCCCGCGCGCGCGGGCGAGCGGGCGGGGGGGGGCTCGGAAGCGGCGAGCGCGGGCGGCCCCCGGGGCGCGCGCGGAGCGAGCGGCGCCGCCGGCGCCCGGCGAGCGACGGCCGAAAGCGAGAAAGCGAAGGGGGGGCGCCGGGGCGCCTTCCGGGGAGGCGGCTCCTCCGACCCTCCGCCCGCAGCGGGCCCAAGGGGCGGCGGGGCGAGGAGGGCCCGGGCGGGGCGTTCCGGGCCGCGCGCGGTCCTCCGCGCCGGCGGCGGCGGCGGCGGTCCGCCGCCGTCCGTCGTCGGCGCGTGTGGCGCGCGGGGCGAGCTCCGTCGCCGGTCGGCCGTCCCCGCGCCGGCGGGGCGGTCCGAGCCGCAGGCGTCCTCTCGGGTGCGGTGCCGGGCTACTGAGGGAAACCCCGGTCCCCGAGCCAGGAGGCGGCGGTGGTGGTGGCGGACGTCGGGCGCGCCCCCGCGGGCGGACGCTCCCCCGAGGGCGGCAGCGGGGGAGGCACCCCCGCGGGGCCATGCAGGTCGTTTCCCTCGTCCCAGGGCCAGGTACCTAGCGCTCGGCGCCCGGGCGACCGGCGAGCCCCCCCCGGGGCTGCGTGACAGCCCCCGGGGGGCCGAGAGCCGCCGGGAGAGCCGGGCGGAGGTTTAAAGACTCGGGCGGCCGGACGCCGGCGGCCGGGCGGCGGCGGGCCGGGCGGCGGCGCGGTGCCACTGAGGGGTGGGGAGCCTACTCCCGCCGATCCCCTGCGGTGGTGGCCGCGTCCGCCGGCCGCGCTCGTCCCGCCGGCCGCGCGGGCGGCCGTGCCGGGGCGGGGCCCCCTGCCCCCCCCGCTCCGCGGTCCGGTCTCGGCGGAGAAGACGGCGGCGGCGCGCGGTCGGCCGCGCGCCGTCCCGCCCGCCCCCCCCGCCACGGGCGACCGCCGCCGCGGCGGAGGGCGCGTGCCCTCCGCCGGGGGCGGCGCGGGTGGCGGCCGCCGGGCCCGCCGCGCTCCTTTCTCGTCTCGCGGCCGTCGGCCTCCCCCCCGAGGCGGCGGCAGGCGGCCGCCGCCGAGCCGCGCGACCGCCCGCCCGCCCGGGCGAGCGCCGGCGGGCGGCGTCCCCGTCCCCGCAGGCCGTCCGTCCGCGGAGGGCGCCGGCTTCCGAGCGGCGGCGTCGCCGCTCGGCGCGTGTCCCCCGAGCGGGGACGGTCGGCCGGGGGTCGCCCGCCGCCGTCGGCGGTAGCGCCGTGCCGGGCCCCGCTTGTCGCTCGCCCGTCGCCCCGGCCGGGGGCCGCGCCCGCGGCGAAGCGGCGCGGCGGCGGCCGAGGGGGCCTCGTCCCCCCCGGCCGAGCGCCGCCCGCCTTCCGCCGGGCGCGCGGCCGCCGAAAGGGGGTCGAGGGTTGCCGAGCGGCGGCGGCGGTGGTGCCGGCAGGGCCTCCGCGCCAGCGGCGGCGGCGGGCCGTCGTCCGGCCGGCCTCGGGCGCTGCCGACGCCGGCTCGGGTTGCCGGCGCCGACCCGCCCGGCCGGCGGCGGAGGCGGCGGAGCCGTCCGCCGAGCTCGTCCGGGCGGCGCGGCGGTCCGCCGGCGAGGCGGCGGCCTCTGCCCGCGGCCCCGAGGGGGCGGCGTCGGGCGGCCGCGAAGGCGAGGGAGGAGCGGCGAGCGCGGCCCGAGGGTCGCGCCCCGCGCCGCGGGCGCGTCGTCCCGGCGGGGCCGGGAGGACGGGCGGCGCGCGGTCCGGCGCGCGCCGCCGCTCTCCGCGCGGAGGCCGGGCCGAGCCCGGGCGCCTGGACCGCCTCTCGAGGCGGCGCGAGGCGCGTTTCTCCCCCGCGGCGCCGTCGATCGCCGGAGGGGGGGATTCGGCCGGGAGCGCGGGCTCCCCGCCTACGGCGTCGTCCTCGGGAGCCCGGCGGGGTTTCCCCCCGCCTCTCCTTCGCTCGTGCGCGTTGTGCTCGTGCGGTCAAGCGAGGCGCGACGTCCTCGCCGGACGAGGGGCCGCTCGACGCGAGCGGTCCCGGCCCCTCCGCGCGCGCGGGGCGGTGCCGAAAGTCAGACAACTCTTAGCGGTGGATCACTCGGCTCGTGCGTCGATGAAGAACGCAGCTAGCTGCGAGAATTAATGTGAATTGCAGGACACATTGATCATCGACACTTCGAACGCACTTGCGGCCCCGGGTTCCTCCCGGGGCTACGCCTGTCTGAGCGTCGCTTGACGATCAATCGCCGGCCGGGGGCGCGTTCCCCGGCGGCGCGGCTGGGGCGCCTCGCAGGCCGGCCCCGCCCGTCCGGGCGGGAGGGGCCTTCGTCCCCCTAAATGCAGACTCGGGGAGCGCTCCGTAGCTCCCCGCTCTCGGAGCGAGAGCCGCTGGGGCGGAGCTCGTCCCGGCGCGGGCCGCCGGGCTTCGGCGTCGGCGGCGACGTCGG
>NW_024103504.1:0-32361 GCF_003945595.2 Pipra filicauda | reverse complement strand
AGTAGCCAAGAACAAGGCTGGGCAGGACCATGGGCTGTTTCCAATGGCACAAAGGGCAGGGCAGGGCTCCACTCCATGCAGCCTGTGGGCTGGAGAGTTCTTCAGGACACCCTCCTGGAAAGCCCACCCCTGGCTCTGGTACAGCCCCCCCTGAACTGGGGAGGCACAAGGGGAGTTCACTGTGGGTGAGGCAAGTCACTCCCCAGAGTCCTTTCTCTGTTCCTGCTGCATCCCCTGGGGTTGCAGAACTCTCCTTTACCAGTTCACAGGCAGATTTAGTATTTGATCTCTGGGTGACTCCACCCTGGGCAGGATTCTGCTCCAGGGCTCCATTCCCTGCTGACTGGATGGGACGGGCTGTCCCTGCAGATCCTCTGTGCTCTCCTGCACTTCCTGAGTTCCTACAGACAAGTCCTCACCTGCCATCAGAGCCCTCACAAGCTGCAGAGCCCCAGGCAGGTGACTTGGAGACCCTTTGCCACTGGCCACCAGCACAGAACATCTGAACCAGCCCTCAGTCCCTCAAGTACCCCAGTGAGTCGCTTCTCTCACTGCAGGGACTGAATGGGGAGACAAGCACAGCAATGAGACTTTGGGGAGTCTATTCCTTGGCCTTGTTCTTTACACCAGCCTTTCAAAAAGAACAAAGTCTTCAGGAACTGCCCAGGGGGATCCCCTTTCCTGATGGAAATGATGTTAAGGAGCCCAGCTCTGTGCCAGCAGTGCCCAGGGCCTGTCCCTGCCCATGGTCACAGGACTGACACAGCAGGGACTGAGCTGCCAGAGCACTCAGGCCTTGGGCAAGGAGCAGAAAGGAGAGGGAGGCAGTGGGAAAAGAGCATCTCTGAAAAGCCCAAGAGCTGCTGCTCCCCAGCAGTGCTCCTGTATCCTCTGCACACAGGCACTGCCCTCCAGCTTCAGGGAAGTTCTTGGAGGGGGAATCAGGAAAAAAGAATTCAAGACCTTTATTATACTCGGAGATTGAGATTCCTCGTGTACAGAATAAAACAGGCAGGATATTTCACAAAGAAGTTGCTGCAGGAACTTTTATTTTGTTTAAATGCACACAGAGAATGATTCCTCATTTACACAATTGTGGGTCAAAACAAAGAGGTATAAAGTGAATTAGGTATGGGATGAAGAATAAATTTCTGTGTTACCAACATTAAAAGAGGAAAAAATGTAGGAACCCCACCCCATGCCACTCTCAAAAGCTTTAGAAGGCAGGATGGGCCAGTAAAAGGTTACACAATGAGTGTTCTGCAGAAGAAGAGAGGAAGGTTGTTGCTCCTGAAAAACACCCAGTCATCATTTTCCTCAGGGCATCCTTGAGCTCCTGGTTCCTCAGGCTGTAGATGAGGGGGTTCAGTGCTGGAGGAACCACCGAGTACAGAACTGACACAATAAGATCTAGGGATGGGGAGGAGATGGAGGGGGGCTTAAGGTTGGAAAATGTGGCAGTGCTAAGGAACAGGGAGACCACAGTCAGGTGAGGGAGGCACGTGGAAAAGGCTTTGTGCCGTCCCTGCTGAGAGGGGATCCTCAGCACAGCCCTGAAGATCTGCACATAGGAGAAAACAATGAAAACAAAGCAACCGAACACTAAACAGACACCAACCCCAATGAGCCCAATTTCCCTGAGGGAGCCTGAGTGTGAGCAGGAGAGCTTGAGGATGTGTGGGATTTCACAGAAGAACTGGCCCAGGGCATTGCCCTGGCACAGGGGCAGGGAAAATGTACTGGCTGTGTGCAGCAGAGAATAGAGAAAGCCAGTGGCCCAGGCAGCTGCTGCCATGTGGGCACAAGCTCTTCTGCCCAGGAGGGTCCCGTAGTGCAGGGGTTTGCAGATGGCAACGTAGCGGTCGTAGCACATGATGGTGAGGAGGAAATACTCTGATGAGATGAAGAAATAAAAGAAAAAGGCCTGTGCAGCACATCCCATGTAGGAGATAGTTGTGGTGTTCTGGAGGGAATTGTGCATGGCTTTGGGGACAGTGGTGCAGATGCAGCCCAGGTCTGTGAGGGAGAGGTTGAGCAGGAAGAAGCCCATGGGGGTGTGCAGGTGGTGGTCGCAGGCTACGGCGCTGAGGATGAGGCCGTTGGCCAGGAGGGCAGCCAGGGAGCTGGCCAGGAAGAGCCAGAAGTGCAGGAGCTGCAGCTCCCGCCTGTCTGCCAATGCCAGGAGGAGGAACTGGGCCATGGAGCTGCTGCTGTTGGACATTTGCTGTTCCTTAGGACAGGACCTGTTCAGAAAAGGAAAAGACAGGGAACAGTTAAGACAGACCTCTGTGAAAAAGCAACTGCATTTTTAAGAGAAATTGATGTGTCAAATGTCACCAAATGCACTGCCAAGGAGTCAGTTTTGCTCTACTGCAGTGGGACATGGAATATTTTTGGTAGAGCTCTCACACACACAAGGAATGTCAGATGTAACACACCCTCAATACAAAAGTTCACTACACCTGTGAAGAGCTGGGCCTGCAGAGCAGAAGCTTAGTCTGAGCTTAGAATAATTTTGCCTGTTTTCTATTTTTACCATCACATCTGGGGAAGGTTCTTTTCCACTGCAGGAATCCTCATTTCTATGCCCCAGCACACAGTGCCCAGTAGAGCTGCAGGGAAGGGCCCCCGGAGCTGTCCCCAGGCCTTGGGGGCACTTGTCCCCCACTCCCTGCCCAGGGCTCTGCTGCCTGGAGCTGTCCCTGTCAGCAGCTGCTTCCCCGGGCACAGGGCTGGGCCCTGCCAGTGCTGCCAGAGCCCATCCCAGCCCTGGGGGCTCAGCTCTGCCCTGCAGAGCCCTCCCAGCAGCACAGGGCACTGCCCAGGGGCATCTCTGCCTGGGCAGGCTCTGATGGCAATGTCAGAGCAACCCTGGGGAGGTTGAAAAAGTGACACTGATGCATCTATAAGACAGTTTTGATGTCTGATACTCTCAGGTTCAATCCCCTCTAATCTAACAGAGTTCAAGTTTCAGTGTCTCCTCCTGTGCTCAGAGATTGATTTCCCTGTCTCAGTCAGCACCCAGACAACCCAGAGTATAACACTGAAAGAACTGGTTCATTCTCTTTAAGGTACCCCCTGTCTGTCTGTGCCTCTTGCAAATACCTTCTGGGAAATTTCCTGCTTTGATCTGGAGCTGTGACCAGCCCTCATCCCTGCAGCCCATTGTGGAGATCAGAAGGACTCTGCCCTGCTCTGCCCTCCCAGGAGTTGTTCCTTCCCCACAGCCCTTCTCCCCCAGCCCCATGGCAGCTCCTTGGCCGGGCTGAGAGCTGACCCTGGCAGGCAGCAGAGTCCCTGCCCCAGCACACAGAGCCCTGGGGGCAGGACCCTGCTCTGCCCCACAGCCCTGGGCACCCCTGGCTGCACCCCCACCTTCCCACCCCACAGCCAGCCCTGGCACAGGGAACCTTCTGGCCCTGGGCCTCTGAGGGGGCAGCAGCAAGTCCTGCTCTGCAGCAGCTTCTCCTGCTGCACCCCAGCAAATCCGGCAGAGCCATCCTGACAGCTCCTGCCACTGCTGCCATTTGGCAGCTGGCAGAGGCACTTGCAGGAACTCCCCTGCACTGCTCTGCAGCCACAGCCTGACCGTGGCAAAGGGCTGGCAAGGTTCCTCCCTGAGCAGCTCTGCCCTGTCCTCCCAGCCCAGGATCCCTTGAACCTCCTGCTCCCTTCTCCTCTCTGCCCTTGCTGCCTGCAGCTCCTGCCCTGCTCTGCCATATGGCCACTTCCCCTGCACTGCAGCAACTGGGAGAGTCCTGCTGAGAGATCCTGGAAGCTGTGGGATGTGCCAGCTTGAGGAGATGCCTCCAGGAAGGGAAGCTGAACTTTCCTACAGCCAGAGAATTCTTCCTTCAAATCCTGGGAAGGTTTCTCCTGTGGTGAGAGCTCAGTCACCTCCCAGCCCAGGCTGCCTCTCATCTCTGTTCCTTCTCTCCTGTGCCCTGGGTGCTGCAGGCAGAGCCCTGAGCCCTGCTGGGCTGTGCAGAGGAGCTGCTCCTGGGCAGAGCTGTCTCTTTTAAGCTCTTCTTGGTTTCCAGGAGCTCCCTGTGTGCCAGGAGCCCGGCCCAGCTCAGCAGCGCAGCAACAGCCCCAGGCAGCCCTTTCTCTGCCCCTCTGGGCTCCTCCAGCTGTCCCTGGGGCTCCAGGGGAACCTGCTGGCACACAGCTGAAGGAAATAATGATGTTCCTTCTCTCAGCTGGGCACAGACACTTCTTTCAGCACTGTCATTTCTTCAAACAGACACAGAGTTAAGTTCAAGAGGCCCCTTTTCATGTCCCATCCTTGGACAGGAAACCCAGACAGTGCCCAGGAGGGATCTCCTTCACCTGCACTGAGGGAAGGGACTCAGCTGAGTCAACAGAGGTGTCTCCTTGTGGCTCTGCAGACCTGGAGCCAGAACCTGGCCCTTGGTGTCTCCTTGTGGCTCTGCAGCCCTGGGGCCACATCCCCCATGGGCTGGTCCAATTCCAGCTCAGTGGGCCCAAAACAGGCCCCTGCAGGCTCCAATGGAGCAGTTCCTAGGGACAGGGCAGCAGCTGTGGGATCTTCTTGGAGGCTGCTGGGACATTGCTTTGGCCAACTTGAGTGGCAGAAGGTGCCCACATGTAGGACAGGGGAACCTGTCACTGTTCCTTCTGTCCAGGGCAGCCCCTAGAGGTGCTCAGGTGACCAAATGGAGTCAGGTGGCACAGGGAGAGAGGTCTCTCTCCTGTTCTTTATCGGGGTATTTTCTACATGTGCTCAGAGTACAATGGCAGTTGTCTCCTGGACATCCCTTCAATGCTGAACCTAATTGAGGGCAGCTGAGCCTGGACTGAACAGCCAAAGAGGGGCCTGTAGTGCCAGGGGAGGTGCCAGGGCTCTGCAGCACAAGTGCAGCAGCTGCCCTGGACAGCACAGGGCCTGTGCAGGAAGCCCGTCCCCATTCCCAGCAGTTGTGGGACAGGCACCACCCAGGGCTTCTCAGACACACTGGGGGCCTTTGGGGCAGGGAGTGAATCCCAGCCCTGCAGGGACACAAAGGCTGTCCCTTCTCTGCCCAGCCAAGGCCGGGCCAGGCACGAGTCCAAATCCCATCAGCCCAGGCTGTCCACACTTGTTCCCTCCCTCTGCTGGCTCTGCTCTCCCCCAGCATTTCAGCAGCATGTGCTGATCTCCTCAGGGATCAGGCCTGGGATTTTCCCCCTGAGCCTGAGTCCCAGCACGTCCACCCCCAAGGCCATTGTCAGCAAAGCCTCTGCACAGCCCAGCTCTCGGGGCTTTCAGAGCAGCTTTCCCCACTGCAAGTCTGTTCTGACCCCGGTGCCCCCGCTGAGGGGCTGCAGCCAGACAGGTCTCAATGCCCTGCGTGTGGGGCACAGGAGGAGGAGCTGCAGCCCCAAGTCTCTCTTCCTTCCACTTGCAGGCAATAACAGCCCAGGCCTGCTGAGACAGTTCCCAGGTTGCAGGGCTGTGATGGGCTGGGAGAGAAGGCCAAGGAGACCCAGGAGAGAAAGAGCAGGAGAGAGGTGTCCTCAGTGGGAAGGAGCTTCTTGGAGCTGTGGAGCTGCTCTGGGGGATGAAGGAATTGGGTGAACTTTTGTGGGTGAGGGTCAGAGGAGAGACTGGTTTGGGTGACCTTGTGGAGTGAGACAAAGAGCCCATTCCAGTTGGCTTTGATAACCCTGGAATTCACTGGAAAGGCACCAGGACAGGATGCAAAGAGTCCCAGAGGTTTGTGCAGGGTCTTGTTCAAGACCCCCCTTGGCACACAGGCCTTTAGAGCACAGCTGGCAGGTTGGTGGGCAACAGGGAGGCTCATCTGCATCTGCTTCTGTCCAAGAGGAATCAAGAGGTTGCCATAGAAACTGACCGTAGTGATGGGAATGTAGAATGTATGGTGGTTGCCATGGTAACTGACCATAGCAATGGGAGTCTATGATGGTTGCCATGGTAACTGACCGTAGCGATGGCAACATATGATGGTTACCATGGCAACCAACCGTAGCAATGGGAATGTATGATGGTTGCCATGGTAACCATCTATACTAATGGGAATGTATGATGGTTGCCATGGTAACTGACTGTCGCAATGGGAATGTTTGATGGTTGCCATGGTAACTGACCGTAGGAATGGGAATGTATGCCGTTTGCCACGCTAACTGATTGTAGCAGTGGGAAGTATGATGGTTGCCATGGTAACTGACCATAACAATTGGAATTTATAATGGTTGTCATGGTAACCAACCAAAGCAATGGGAATGTATGATGGTTTCCATGGTAACTGACTGTACCATGGGAATGTATGATGGTTGCCACGGTAACTGAGCATAGCAATGGGAATGTGTGCTGTTTGCCATGGGAACTAATTGTAGCAGTGGGAAGTATGATGGTTGCCTTGGTGACTGACTATAGCAACGGGAATGTATGATGGTTACCATGGTAACTGACTGTAACAACAGGAATGTATGATGGTTACCATGGTAACTGACTGTAACAACGGGAATGTATGATGGTTACCATGGTAACTGGCTGTAGTAAAGGGAATGTATGATGGTTGCCATGGTAACTGACTCTACCATCAGGAGGTATGATCGTTGTCAGGGTAACTCAGCATAGGAACAGGAATGTATAATGACTGTCATGGTAAACAACTGTAGCAACGGGAATTTATGATGGTTGCCATGGTAACTGACCTTAGAAATTGAAATATATGATGGTTGCCATGGTAACTGACCGTAGCAGTGGGACGTATGGTGGTTGCCATGGTAACTGACTGTAGCAACGCAACTGTATGATGGTTGCCATGGTAACTGACCATAGCAACGGGAATGGATGATGGTTGCCATGGTAACTGACTGTGGTAGTGGGACGTATGGTGGTTTCCATGGTAACTGAACATAGTAACAGGAATGGATGATGGTTGCCATGGTAACTGACTGTGGTAGCGGGACGTATGATGGTTGCCATGGTAACTGAACATAGTGACAGGAATGTATGGTGGTTGCCATAATAACCGACTGTAGAAACGGGAATGTATGGTGGTTGCCATGGTAACCGATTGTAGCCGTCGGGAAGTATGATGGTTGCAATGGAAACTGACAATAGCAATGGAAATGTATGCTGGTTGCCATGGTAACTGACCATAGCAATGCGACTGTATGATGGCTGCCATGGTAACTGATTATAGCAACGGGAATTTATGATGTTTGCCATGGTAACCAACAATAGCAATGGGAATGTGTGATCGTTGCCGTGGTAACTGATCATTGCAATGGGAATGTGTGCTGGTTGCCATGGTAACTGACCGTAGCAATAGGGTTTTATGATGGTTGCCATGGTAACCAACCATAGAAATAAGAATATGTGCTGGTTGCCATGGTTACTGACCATAGCAGTGGCAGTGTATAATGGTTGCCATGGTAACTGACTGTAGCAATGGGAATGTATGCTGGTTGCCATGGTAACTGACTGTAGCAACACAACTGTATGATGGTTGCCATGGTAACTGACCATAGCAATGGGAATGTATGAGGGTTGCCATGGTAACTGAGCATATCGACAGGAATGTATGATTTTTTCCATGGTAACTGACTGTAGCAGCACAACTGTATGATGGTTGCCATGGTAACCGACCATAGCAACAGGACTGTGTGAGGTTTCCATGGTAACTGACCATGGCAAGGGGGCTCAGTGGCATTGCCCACGGCTCCCACTTCTGCAAATTGGCTTCTCCTTCAGCAGCCTCAGCCACTCGTCGTGGGGGCCCCCACACAGCAGCTTCCCACCTCCGTGAGGTTCTGCAGCAGCCCAGGGTTCCTTTGACCCCACAAGGTCCTGCAGTGTCCCCATGGCCCCTTGATTCCGTGAGGCTCCACAGTGTCCCAGGCTCTCCCTGCTTCCATGAATTTCCCCAGTGTCCCAGGTTTCCTTTGATTCCATGAGACCCAGATGTGAAGCCGTGGCCCCTTGATTCCACGAGGTTTTGCAGTGTCACGATGGCTCCTTTCTGCCATCAGGTTCTGCACAGTCTCGGGGTTCCTCTGCTTTCAGGAGGTTCCGCAGTGTCCTGATGGCCCCTTGATTCCAGGACAATCCCAAACGTCCCAGGCTTCCTTTGGTTCTAGGAAGCCCTGCGTGTCAAAATGGCCCCTTGATGCCATGAATTTTCACAGTGTCCCCATTTTCCCTTGCTTCCATGAGGACCTGCACTGTCACAACGCTCCCTTGATTCCATGAGGTTCCAGTCTCCCAGGGCTTCTTCATCTCCATGAGACTCCGCAGGGTCACATTGTTCCTTTGATTCTGTGAGATTCCACAGTGTCCCAGGATTCCTTTGCTTCCCTGGGCCCTGCAGAGTCAGAATGGACTCCTGATTCCATGAGTTTCCATGGTGTCAAAATGGCCCCTTGATTCTGGGAGGTTCCACAGCATCCCAAGATTCCTTTGGATCCACAAGGCCCAGGAGTGCCACAATGGCCCCTTGATTCCATGAGGTTCTTCAGTGTCACAGTGGCCCTTTGTTTCTAGGAGGTTCCACAGTGTCCAAGGATTCCTTTGGTTCCATGAAGCCCTGCAGTGACACAATGTTGATTCTGTGCCATTCTGCAGGGTCACAAAGTGTCACGTCCCAGGTTTCCTTTTACCCTCGAGCCGTGGCAGATGGCACCCAACGTGGTTCCACGAGTTTCCTCAGTGTCCCAGGCTTCCCTTGGTTCCATCAGGTCCTGCAGGGTCACAAGCACCCCGCGATCCCATGTGGCTTCCCAGTGTCCCAGGTTTCATTTTATTCCATGAGGCCCTGCAATGTCACAATGGCCACACAATTCCATCAGGTTCCCCAGTGTCACAATGACCCATTGATTCCATGAAGTTCCAAGCTGTCCCAGGGTTTCTTTGCTTCTGGGAGGACCCTGTGTCACACTGGCCACTTGATTCCAGGAGATTCTGCAGTCTCCCAGCTTTCCTTCAGATCCAGGAGGCCCTCCACTGTCAGAATTGCCCTTTGATTCCATGAAGTTCCACACTCTCCCAGAATTCCTCCGGTTCCATGAGCATCGCAGGGTCTCAATAGGCCCTTGACTCCATGAGGTTCCAAACTGTCCCAGGCTTCCTTTGGTTCCATGAGACCCTGAAGTGTCACAACAGCTCATTGATTCCCTGAGTTTCTCTGGTGTCACAATGACCCCCTTGATTCCAACAAAGGCACCGTGTCTAAATTTGTTCTTTGCAAACTGTCCTTGCTGTCACCTCCTGGCAGTGGCTTCATGGCCCCTGTCAGAGCCAGCCCTGTCCCTGCACTGACCCAGCTCTGCTGCCCCACAGAGGCTGCATCAGGAAGGGAAGGCCCACGGTGGAGGGCAGTGCACTGGGACTCATCCTGGAAGGGACCTCAGGAGGTTTCTGGGCCAAACCAAAGCACAGCCAGTGGAGAAAGGGACACAGGGATGGGCAGTTTGTGTGCTCTGCCACGTCAGGGGGAGATGTAGAGCTACAGAGACAACCAGCCCATGTGGATTCTGTCCATATTTGCCCTTTGCACACAGTGAGTCACACACTGAAGTCACAAGTTCCCTACATCCACAGAGGTAGGAAAAGGGAGAAAGGGAATGAATTTCGATGCTGTGAGGAGCTAAATCTGCACTCATCCCAATATTCTGGGCTTACAGGACCTTTATCAAACACCTTCTGCAGCATCTGTTCACTGGGCAAACATCTGTGTGGATGGCCAGGCCCAAGGAGTGGTGGGCAATGGAGTTCCATCCAGGGGTGTTCCCAGGGCTCAGCACTGGGCTCAGGGCACTTCAATCTCTTTCTCAAGGATCTGCACAAGGGCATCGAGTGCAGCCTCAGGCAGTTCCCAGGGCACACCAAGCTGGGGGGGAGTGTTGATGTGCTGGAGGGCAGGAAGGCTCTGCAGAGGGATCTGGACAGGCTGGATCCATGGGCCCAGGCCACTTGGAGGAGGTTCAACAAGGCCAAGTGCCGGGTCCTGCCCTGGGCTCACAACCACCCCAATGCCCTGACCATGCCCTGCAACTGGTCCCCACAGCCTGTCCTGTGTCCTTAATGCCTCCATTTCCAAGGACTCTGTGGGACAAGGGAGCTCTGTGCTCTGGGTACGGAGGGAGCTCCAAGTGCCACTGGAGAGGGAACCACAACTCCTCAGGTTTGGGTTCTTTGGGAGATCTGGAACTGGTGAGACTTGGAGCCACAGAAAGTTTCTATCCATGGCCAGTATAAAAAAAAATGTAAAGATGATACATGTTTCTAAACATCAAAACTCTTCCCTCAGCTCTGTGAGACGTCCCGGCAGCATCTGATTGGCTTCATCAGATGGGCTTCATCTGTCTGGGAAGGGCAAAAGAACTGTAGCCCGTAAGTTGGCAGGGTTAGTTAGGAGGGCTTTAAACTAGGTTTGAAGGGGGAAGGGGCGGCAACTGGGCTCTCCAGAAATAAGCCTAAGGGTGTAGAGCCCGAGTTGAGAATAAAATCAATGGCCCAGCTGAAGTGCGTGTACACCAATGCACGCAGCATGGGAAACAAACAAGAGGAGCTGGAAGCCATCGTGCAGCAGGAAAACTGTGACATAGTTGCTGTCACAGAAACGTGGTGGGATGACTCACACGACTGGAGTGCTGCTATGGGGGGCCACAAGCTCTTCAGAAAGGACAGGCAGGGAAGGAGAGGTGGAGGGGTGGCTTTATATGTTAGAGAGTCTCTTGACTCTGTTGAAGTTGAGGTCAGCAGTGACAAGGTTGAGTGCCTGTGGACCAGAATCAGGGGGAAGGCCAACAAGGCTGACATCCTTGTGGGTGTCTGTTACAGACCGCCCAACCAGGATGAGGAAGGAGATGAATTATTCTACAAGCAGCTGGCAGATGTCTCAAAATCTCCAGCCCTTGTGCTTGTGGGTGACATTAACCTGCCGGATATCTGCTGGGAGCTTCATACTGCAGAGAAGAGGCAGTCAAGGAGGTTCCTGGAGTGTATAGAGGATAATTTCCTTCATCAACTGGTAAATGAGCCTACCAGGGGTAAGGCCCCGCTAGACCTACTGTTTACAAACAGAGAGGGGCTGGTGGATGATGTAGTGGTTGGAGGCCGCCTGGGGCATAGTGACCACGAAATAATAGAATTTTCAATCCTCAGGGAGGTAAGGAGAGCCATCATTAAAACCTCTACTCTGGACTTCCGGAGGGCAGATTTTGGCCTACTCAAAAAACTAATTCAGGGCATTGTAGCACTATATCTGATGAGAAACTTGTTTAAACATGTCTTAAAATGGCTCTTTGTGGTCCCTTTGCAAACACGTGTTTCTTCTTCCCAACACCCCCCCACAGCAACTGTTATCTCCCATGCAGGAGTGTCCTGGGAAAGGTGTCCTGAGGTGTCCCATTGGTCCTTTGTTTAACCCCTTCCTATTGGCTGTTGACCCTTTACCTGATGGTTTTTTCTGTGTGACCCTGAACTTGTGATTGGTTCCCCTTTGACCCTCCTAAAAGCTTTATAAACCCCTTCCCAACAATAAACTCTCTCTTGCCTCCTCTCCACGCCCGGTGTGCTGTCTCTGTGCCTGACATGGAGCCACGTGGGTGGTGGGGGGAGGGGAGGGCACCTCTCCCCTCCAGGCTCGGGGCCTGAAAAACCCTGTTTCTGGAGTCCCCCTTCCCCGTCCACCAAGACGTCGGAAATGGTTCTTCAGACGGAGAGGGAACTAGAGCTGGGCTCCCCCACGTCGTGGATGGGGAAAGGGATCCCAGAGGGCATACCCTGGGAAACAACCCTTAAAGGCAAGGGGGTCCAGGAGGGATGGACATGCTTCAAGCAGGCAATTCTGAGCACACAGGAACAGGCTATACCAGTGAGCCAAAAGGCCAGCCGGAGGGGAAGACGGCCGGCTTGGTTAAATAGGGAGGTTCTGAAAGAAATCAGGGATAAAAAGAAAGTTTACAGACTGTGGAAAAAAGGGCTGGCTACTTATGAAGAATTTACGAAGAGAGCTAGGTCATGCAGGAAAAAAATTAGGGAAAGAAAAGTGGAATTTGAAGTTAATTTGGCTAATTCAGTTAGGGATAACAAAAAGTCCTTTTATAAATACATTAATAGCAAAAGGAGGGGCAAGGAAAACCTCAATTCTCTGTTGGACTTGGAGGGAAATATAGTTAACAAAGATGAGGAGAAGGCTGAGGTACTTAACACCTACTTTGCCTCAGTTTTTAGCAGTAAGACAGGTGGCCCTCAGGACAACTGGCCTCTAGAGCAGATAGACAGAGACAGAGAGCTGAATAGCCCTCCTGTATTCCAGGAGGATGTAGTTAGCGACTTACTGAGCCAGCTGGATCCTAACAAGTCTATGGGACCAGAGGGGATCCACCCAAGGGTGATGAGGAGCTGGCAGAAGAGCTCGCCAAGCCACTCTCCATCATCTTCCAGCAGTCCTGGCTCTCTGGGAAGGTCCCAGATGATTGGAGGTTGGCGAATGTCACCCCAATCCACAAAAAAGGCTGCAAGCAGGACCCTGGCAACTACAGGCCTGTCAGCCTGACCTCGGTGCCTGGCAGGGTTATGGAGCAGATCATCCTGAGTGCAATCACACAGCACCTTCAGGATGGACAAGGGATTAGACCCAGCCAGCACGGGTTTAGGAGGGGCAGGTCCTGTCTGACCAACCTGATCTCTTTTTACGATCAGGTGACCCACCTGGTGGATGAGGGGAAGGCTGTGGATGTGGTCTATCTAGACTTCAGCAAGGCCTTTGACACTGTCTCCCATAATATACTCCTGGAAAAGCTGGTAGCCCATGGCTTGGCCAAGTGTACCCTCTCCTGGATTAGGAGCTGGCTGGAGGGTCGGGCCCAGAGAGTGCTGGTGAATGGAGCTGCATCCAGCTGGCAGCCGGTCACCAGTGGTGTTCCCCAGGGGTCTGTGTTGGGTCCAGTCCTGTTTAACATCTTTATTGATGATTTAGATGAGGGGATTGAGTCCATCATCAGCAAATTTGCTGATGACACCAAATTGGGAGGGAGTGTCGACCTGCTGGAAGGCAGGAGGGCTCTGCAGAGGGATCTGGATAGACTGGAGAGATGGGCTGATTCCAATGGGATGAAGTTCAATAAAGCCAAGTGCCGGGTCCTGCCCTTTGGCCACAACAACCCCCTGCAGCGCTACAGGCTGGGCACAGAGTGGCTGGAGAGCAGCCAGGCAGAAAGGGACCTGGGGGTACTAATTGACAGGAAGCTCAACATGAGCCAACAGTGTGCCCAGGTGGCCAAGAAGGCCAATGGGATCTTGTCCTGTATCAAAAATAGCGTGGCCAGCAGGAGCAGGGAAGTGATCCTTCCCCTGTACTCTGCGTTGGTGAGGCCACACCTTGAGTATTGTGTTCAGTTCTGGGCCCCTCAGTTCAGAAAGGATATTGAGGTGCTGGAGCGGGTCCAGAGAAGAGCAACAAGGCTGGTGAAGGGACTGGAGCATAAGTCCTATGGGGAGAGGCTGAGGGAGCTGGGGTTGTTTAGCCTGGAGAAGAGGAGGCTCAGAGGTGACCTCATCACTTCTATAACTACCTGAAGGGAAGTTCCAGCCAGGTGGGGGTTGGTCTCTTCTCTCAGGCACTCAGCAATAGGACAAGGGGGCACGGGCTTAAGCTCCACCAGGGGAAATTTAAGTTGGATATCAGGAGAAAATTCTTTACAGAGAGAGTGATCAGGCATTGGAATGGGCTGCCCAGAGAGGTGGTGGATTCACCATCCCTGGAGATTTTTAAACGCAGATTGGACGTGGCACTGAGTGCCATGATCTAGTAAATGGAATGGATTTGGACCAAGGGTTGGACTCGATGATCTCGGAGGTCTTTTCCAACCCAAAAGATTCTATGACTCTATGATTCTATGATTCCAGGGACTGTGACATTCCAGGGACTGGGACATTCATGGGACTGTGACATTGCAGGGACTGTGACATTCCAGGGACTGTGACATTCCTGGGACTGTGACATTCCAGAGACTGTGACACCCACGGACTGTGACATTCCAGAGACTGTGACATTCCAGGGACTGTGACATTCCACAGACTGTGACATTCCAAGGACTGTGACATTCCGCGGACTGTGACATTCCACGGACTGTGACATTCCAGGGACTGTGACACCCAAGGACTGTGACATTCCAGGGACTGTGACACCCACGGACTGTGACATTCCAGGGACTGTGACATTCCACAGACTGTGACATTCCAAGGACTGTGACATTCCAGGGACTGTGACATTCCAGGGACTGTGACATTCCTGGGACTGTGACATTCCAGGGACTGTGACATTCCAAGGACTGTGACATTCCAGGGACTGTGACATTCCAGGGACTGTGACATTCCAGGGATGGTGACATTCCTGGGACTGTGACATTCCAGGGACTGTGACATTCCAAGGACTGTGACATTCCAGGGACTGTGACATTCCAGGGACTGTGACATTCCAGGGATGGTGACATTCCAGGGACTGTGACATTCCAGGGACTGTGACATTCCAGGGTCTGTGACATTCCAAGGACTGTGACATTCCAGGGCCTGTGACATTCCAGGGACTGTGACATTCCAAGGACTGTGACATTCCAGGGACTGTGACACCAACGGACTGTGACATTCCATGGACTGTGACATTCCAGGGACTGGGACATTCCAGGGACTGTGACATTCCAAGGATTGTGACATTCCAGGGTCTGTGACATTCCAAGGACTGTGACATTCCAGGGTCTGTGACATTCCAGGGACTGTGACATTCCAGGGTCTGTGACATTCCAAGGACTGTGACATTCCAGGTCCTGAGACATTCCACGGACTGTGACATTCCAAGGACTGTGACATTCCAGGGACTGTGACATTCCACGGACTGTGACGTTCCAGGGACTGTGACATTCCAAGGACTGGGACATTCCAGGTCCTGAGACAATCCACGGACTGTGACATTCCAAGGACTGTGACATTCCAAGGATTGTGACATTCCAAGGATTGTGACATTCCACGGACTGTGATATCCACGGACTGTGACATTCCATGGACTGTGACATTCCACGGGCTGTGACATTCCAAGGATTGTGACATTCCAGGGATTGTGACATTCCACCCACTGTGACATTCCAGGGACTGTGACATTCCAGGTACTGGGACATTCCAGGTACTGTGACATTCCACGGACAGTGACATTCCAGGGACTGTGACATTCCAAGGATTGTGACATTCCAGGGATTGTGACATTCCAAGGACTGTGACATTCCAAGGACTGTGACATTCCAGGGATTGTGACACCCATGGACTGTGACATTCCATGGACTGGGACATTCCACGGACTGTGACGTTCCACGGACTGTGACATTCCAAGGATTGTGACATTCCAGGGATTGTGACATTCCGTGGACTATGACATTCCAGGGACTGTGACATTCCAGGGACTGTGACATTACAGGGATTGTGACATTCCAGGGACTGTGACATTCCAGGGATTGTGACATTCCAGAAACTGTGACATTCCTGGGACTGTGACATTCCAGGGATTGTGACATTACAGGGATTGTGACATTCCAGGGACTGTGACATTCCAGGGATTGTGACATTCCAGGGACTGTGACATTCCACGGACTGTGACATTCCAGGGACTGTGACATTCCACGGACTGTGACATTCCAGGGACTGTGACATTCCAGGGACTGTGACATTCCACGGACTGTGACATTCCAGGGACTGTGACATTCCAAGGACTGGGACATTCCACGGACTGTGAGATTCCAGGGACTGTGACATTCCAAGGACTGTGACATTCCAGGGACTGTGACATTCCACGGACTGGGACATTCCACAGACTGTGACATTCCAGGGACTGTGACACCCACGGACTGTGACATTCCACGGACTGTGACATTCCATGGACTGGGACATTCCAGGGACTGTGATATTCCAGGGATTGTGACATTCCAGGGACTGTGACATTCCAGGGATTGTGACATTCCACGGACTATGACATTCCAGGGATTGTGACATTCCAGGTACTGTGACATTCCAGGGACTGTGACACCCACGGACCGTGACATTCCATGGACTGGGACATTCCAGGGACTGTGACATTCCAGGGACTGTGACATTCCAGGGACTGTGACATTCCTGGGATTGTGACATTCCAAGGACTGTGACATTCCATGGAGTGTGACATTCCAGGGACTGGGACATTCCACGGACTGTTACATTCCAGAGACTGTGACATTCCAGGGATTGTGACATTCCAGGGACTGTGACATTCCAAGGACTGTGACATTCCAGGGACTGTGACACCCACGGACTGTGACATTCCAGGGACTGTGACATTCCAGGGACTGTGACATTCCAGGGATTGTGACACCCACGGACTGTGACACCCACGGACTGTGACATTCCATGGACTGTGACATTCCACGGACTGTGACATTCCAAGGATGGTGACATTCCAGGGACTGTGACATTCCAGGGATTGTGACATTCCAGGGACTGTGACATTCCAAGGATTGTGACTTTCCACGCACTGTGACATTCCTGGGACTGTGACATTCCAGGACTGTGACATTCCACGGACTGTGACATTCCAAGGACTGTGACATTCCAGGGACTGTGACATTCCACGGACTGTGACGTTCCAGGGACTGTGACATTCCAAGGACTGGGACATTCCAGGTCCTGAGACAATCCACGGACTGTGACATTCCAAGGACTGTGACATTCCAAGGATTGTGACATTCCAAGGATTGTGACATTCCACGGACTGTGATATCCACGGACTGTGACATTCCATGGACTGTGACATTCCACGGGCTGTGACATTCCAGGGACTGTGACATTCCAGGGATTGTGACATTCCAGGGATTGTGACATTCCAGGGACTGTGACATTCCAAGGACTGGGACATTCCAGGGACTGTGACATTCCAGGGACTGTGACATTCCAAGGATTGTGACATTCCACGCACTGTGACATTTCTGGGACTGTGACATTCCAGGGACTGTGACATTCCATGGACTGGGACATTCCAGGGACTGTGACATTCCACGGACTGTGACATTCCAGGGACTGTGACATTCCAAGGACTGTGACATTCCAGGGACTGTGACATTACAGGGATTGTGACATTCCACGCACTGTGACATTCCAGGGACTGTGACATTCCATGGACTGGGACATTCCACAGACTGTGATATTCCAGGGACTGTGACATTCCAGGGATTGTGACATTCCATGTCCTGGGACATTCCAGGGAGTGTGACATTCCAGGGACTGTGACATTCCACGGACTGTGACATTCCAGGGACTGTGACATTCCACGGACTGTGACATTCCAGGGACTGTGACATTCCAGGGACTGTGACATTCCACGGACTGTGACATTCCAGGGACTGTGACATTCCAAGGACTGTGACATTCCAGGAATTGTGACATTCCAGGGACTGTGACATTCCAAGGACTGTGACATTCCAGGGACTGTGACATTCCACGGACTGGGACATTCCACAGACTGTGACATTCCAGGGACTGTGACACCCACGGACTGTGACATTCCACGGACTGTGACATTCCATGGACTGTGACATTCCAGGGATTGTGACATTCCAGGTACTGTGACATTCCAGGGACTGTGACACCCACGGACTGTGACATTCCAGGGACTGTGACACCCACGGACCGTGACATTCCATGGACTGGGACATTCCAGGGACTGTGACATTCCAGGGACTGTGACATTCCAAGGACTGTGACATTCCAGGGACTGTGACATTCCAGGGACTGTGACATTCCACGGACTGGGACATTCCACGGACTGTGACATTCCACGGACTGTGACATTCCAGGGACTGTGCACCCACGGACTGTGACATTCCACGGACTGTGACATTCCAGGGACTGGGACATTCCTGGGACTGTGACATTCCAGGGATTGTGACATTCCACGGACTATGACATTCCAGGGACTGTGACATTCCAGGGACTGTGACATTCCAGGGACTGTGACATTCCAAGGACTGTGACATTCCAGGGACTGTGACATTCCAAGGACTGTGACGTTCCAAGGACTGTGACATTCCATGGAGTGTGACATTCCAGGGACTGGGACATTCCACGGACTGTTACATTCCAGAGACTGTGACATTCCAGGGATTCTGACATTCCAGGGACTGTGACATTCCAGGGACTGTGACATTCCAGGGATTGTGACATTCCAGGGATTGTGACACCCACGGACTGTGACATTCCAGAGACTGTGACATTCCACGGACTGTGACATTCCAGGGACTGTGACATTCCATGGACTGTGACATTCCAGGGACTGTGACATTCCAGTGACTGTGACATTCCAGGGATTGTGACATTCCATGGACTGTGACATTCCAGGGACTGTGACATTCCAGGGATTGTGACATTCCATGGACTGGGACATTCCACGGACTGTGACATTCCAGGGATTGTGACATTCCAGGTCCTGGGACATTCCAATTACTGGGACATTCCAGGACTGTTCCATTCCAAGGACTGGGACATTCCAGGGACTGGGACATTCCACGGACTGTGACATTCCAGGGACTGTGACATTCCAGGGACTGGGACATTCCAATTACTGGGACATTCCAGGACTGTGACATTCCAAGGATTGTGACATTCCACAGGCTGTGACATTCCATGGACAGTGACATTCCAGAGACTGTGACATTCCAGGGACTGTGACATTCCAAGGATGGTGACATTCCAGGGATTGTGACATTCCAAGGACTGTGACATTCCACGGACTGTGACATTCCAGGGACTGTGACATTACAGGGATTGTGACATTCCAGGGACTGTTACATTCCAGGGACTGTGACATTCCAGGACTGTGACATTCCAAGGATTGTGACATTCCACAGGCTGTGACATTCCATGGACAGTGACATTCCAGAGACTGTGACATTCCAGGGACTGTGACATTCCAAGGATGGTGACATTCCAGGGATTGTGACATTCCAAGGACTGTGACATTCCACGGACTGTGACATTCCAGGGACTGTGACATTCCACGGACTGTGACATTCCATGGACTGTGACACCCACGGACTGTGACATTCCACGGACAGTGACATTCCAGGGACTGTGACATTCCAAGGATTGTGATATTCCAGGGATTGTGACATTCCAAGGACTGTGACATTCCAAGGACTGTGACATTCCAGGGATTGTGACACCCATGGACTGTGACATTCCATGGACTGTGACATTCCACGGACTGTGACATTCCACGGACTGTGACATTCCAGGGACTGTGACATTCCAAGGATTGTGACATTCCACGGACTGTGACATTCCAAGGACTGTGACATTCCAGGGACTGTGACATTCCACGGACTGTGACACCCACGGACTGTGACATTCCAGGGACTGTGACATTCCGGGAACTGTGACATTCCAGAGACTGTGACCATCCAAGGACTTTTACATTCCACGGACTGTGACACCCACGGACTGTGACATTCCAGGGATTGTGACATTCCACGGAATTTGACATTCCAGGGACTGTGACGTTCCACGGACTGTGACATTCCAGGTACTCTGACATTCCACGGACTGTGACATTCCAGGGACTGTGATATTCCAGGGACTGTGACATTCCACGGACTGTGACATTCCACGGACTGTGTCATTCCAGGGACTGTGACATTCCAGGGAATGTGATATTCCAGGGACTGTGAAATTCCATGGACTGTGACATTCCAGGGACTGTGACATTCCAGGGACTCTGACATCCCATTGACTGTGACATTCCATGGACTGTGACATTCCATGGACTGTGACATTCCAGGGACTGTGACATTCCGGGAACTGTGACATTCCAGGGATTGTGACATTCCAGATCCTGGGACATTCCAATTACTGGGACATTCCAGGACTGTGACATTCCAAGGACTGGGACATTCCAGGTCCTGGGACATTCCACGGACTGTGACATTCCAGGGACTGTGACATTCCAGGGACTGGGACATTCCAATTACTGGGACATTCCAGGACTGTGGCATTCCATGGACAGTGACATTCCAGAGACTGTGACATTCCAGGGACTGTGACATTCCAAGGATGGTGACATTCCAGGGATTGTGACATTCCAAGGACTGTGACATTCCACGGACTGTGACATTCCAGGGACTGTGACATTCCACGGACTGTGACATTCCACGGACTGTGACATTCCAGGGACTGTGACATTCCAAGGACTGTGACATTCCACGGACTGTGACATTCCATGGACTGTGACACCCACGGACTGTGACATTCCACGGACTGTGACATTCCAGGGACTGTGACATTCCAAGGATTGTGACATTCCAGGGATTGTGACATTCCAAGGACTGTGACATTCCAAGGACTGTGACATTCCATGGACTGTGACATTCCAGGGACTGTGACATTCCACGGACTGTGACATTCCAGAGACTGTGACATTCCACGGACTGTGACATTCCAGGGACTGTGACATTCCATGGACTGTGACATTCCAGGGACTGTGACATTCCAGTGACTGTGACATTCCAGGGAATGTGACATTCCAGGGATTGTGACATTCCAGGGACTGTGACATTCCAGGGATTGTGACATTCCAGAGACTGTGAAATTCCAAGGATTGTGACATTCCAGGGATTGTGACATTCCAGGGACTGTGACATTCCAAGCACTGTGACATTCCAGGGACTGTGACATTCCAGGGACTGTGACATTCCAGGGACTGTGATATTCCATGGACTAGGACATTCCACAGACTGTGACATTTCTGGGACTGTGACATTCCAGGGACTGTGACATTCCACGGACTGTGACATTCCATGGACTGTGACACCCACGGACTGTGACATTCCACGGACTGTGACATTCCAGGGACTGTGACATTCCATGGACTGTGACATTCCAGGGACTGTGACATTCCAGTGACTGTGACATTCCAGGGAATGTGACATTCCAGGGATTGTGACATTCCAGGGACTGTGACATTCCAGGGATTGTGACATTCCAGAGACTGTGAAATTCCAAGGATTGTGACATTCCAGGGATTGTGACATTCCAGGGACTGTGACATTCCAAGCACTGTGACATTCCAGGGACTGTGACATTCCAGGGACTGTGACATTCCAGGGACTGTGATATTCCATGGACTGGGACATTCCACGGACTGTGACATTTCTGGGACTGTGACATTCCAGGGACTGGGACATTCCAGGGACTGTGACATTCCACGGACTGTGACATTCCAGGGACTGTGACATTCCAAGGACTGTGACATTCCCGGGACTGTGACATTCCAGGGATTGTGACATTACAGGGATTGTGACATTCCACGGACTGTGACATTCCAGGGATTGTGACATTCCAGGTCCTGGGACATTCCAATTACTGGGACATTCCAGGACTGTGACATTCCAAGGACTGGGACATTCCAGGTCCTGGGACATTCCACGGACTGTGACATTCCAGGGACTGTGACATTCCAGGGACTGTGACATTCCAGGACTGTGACATTCCAAGGATTGTGACATTCCAGGGATTGTGACACCCACGGACTGTGACATTCCAGGGACTGTGACATTCCAGGGATTGTGACATTCCAGGGATTGTGACATTCCCGGGACTGTGACATTCCAGGGACTGTGACATTCCAAGGACTGGGACATTCCAGCTCCTGAGACATTCCAGGGACTGTGACATTCCAGGGATTGTGACATTCCAGGGATTGTGACATTCCCGGGACTGTGACATTCCTGGGACTGGGACATTCCAGGGACTGTGACATTCCATGGACTGTGACATTCCAGGGACTGGGACATTCCAGGGACTGTGACATTCCAGGGACTGTGACATTCCAAGGATTGTAACATTCCAGGGACTGTGACACCCACGGACTGTGACATTCCATGCACTGTGACATTCCAGGGACTGTGACATTCCAGGGACTGTGACATTCCATGGACTGGGACATTCCAGGGATTGTGACATTCCAAGGACTGGGACATTCCACGGACTGTGACATTCCAGGACTGTGACATTCCAGGGACTGTGACATTCCACGGACTGGGACATTCCACGGACTGTGACATTCCATGGACTGTGACATTCCTGGGACTGTGACATTCCAGAGACTGTGACACCCACGGACTGTGACATTCCAGGGACTGTGACATTCCAGGGATTGTGACGCCCACAGACTGTGACATTCCAGGACTGTGACATTCCACGGACTGTGACATTCCAAGGACTGGGACATTCCAGGTCCTGGGACATTCCAAGGACTGGGACATTCCAGGTCCTGGGGTATTCCACGGCCTTTGACATTCCATGGACTGTGACATTCCAGGGACTGTGACATTCCAGGGACTGTGACATTCCAGGGATTGTGACATTCAAGGGACTGTGACATTCCAGGTCCTGGGACATTCCAGGGACTGTGACATTCCAGGGACTGTGACATTCCACGGACTGTGACATTCCTGGGGCTGTGACATTCCACTGACTGGGACATTCCAGGGACTGTGACATTCCACGGACTGTGACATTCCAGGGACTGTGACATTGCAGGGACTGTGACATTCCAGGGACTGTGACATTCCAGGGATTGTGACATTCCAGGGACTGTGACATTCCACGGACTGTGACATTCCATGTACTGTGACATTCCTGGGACTGTGACATTCCAGGACTGTGACAATCTAGGGATTGTGACATTCCAGGGACTGTGACATTCCAGGGATTGTCACATTCCAGGGACTGTGACATTCCAGAGACTGTGACATTCCAAGGACTGTGACATTCCTGGGACTGTGACATTCCAGGGGCTGTTACATTCCACGGACTGTGACATTCCACGGACTGTCACATTCCACAGGCTGCGACATTCCAAGGATTGGGACATTCCAGGTCCTGGGACATTCCAAGGACTGGGACATTCCAGGTCCTGGGACATTCCACGGACTGTGACATTCCAGGGACTGGGACATTCCAGGGACTGTGACATTCCAGGGACTGTGACATTCCAAGGATTGTGACATTCCAGGGACTGTGACACCCACGGACTGTGACATTCCATGCACTGTGACATTCCAGGGACTGTGACATTCCAGGGACTGTGACATTCCATGGACTGGGACATTCCAGGGATTGTGACATTCCAAGGACTGGGACATTCCACGGACTGTGACATTCCAGGACTGTGACATTCCAGGGACTGGGACATTCCAGGGACTGTGACATTCCACGGACTGGGACATTCCACGGACTGGGACATTCCATGGACTGTGACATTCCTGGGACTGTGACATTCCAGAGACTGTGACACCCACGGACTGTGACATTCCAGGGATTGTGACGCCCACAGACTGTGACATTCCAGGACTGTGACATTCCACGGACTGTGACATTCCAAGGACTGGGACATTCCAGGTCCTGGGACATTCCAAGGACTGGGACATTCCAGGTCCTGGGGTATTCCACGGCCTTTGACATTCCATGGACTGTGACATTCCAGGGACTGTGACATTCCAGGGACTGTGACATTCCAGGGATTGTGACATTCAAGGGACTGTGACATTCCAGGTCCTGGGACATTCCAGGGACTGTGACATTCCAGGGACTGTGACATTCCACGGACTGTGACATTCCTGGGGCTGTGACATTCCAGGGACTGTGACATTCCAGGGACTGTGACATTGCAGGGACTGTGACATTCCAGGGACTGTGACATTCCAAGGATTGTGACATTCCAGGGACTGTGACATTCCACGGACTGTGACATTCCATGTACTGTGACATTCCTGGGACTGTGACATTCCAGGACTGTGACAATCTAGGGATTGTGACATTCCAGGGACTGTGACATTCCAGGGATTGTCACATTCCAGGGACTGTGACATTCCAGAGACTGTGACATTCCAAGGACTGTGACATTCCTGGGACTGTGACATTCCAGGGGCTGTTACATTCCACGGACTGTGACATTCCACGGACTGTCACATTCCACAGGCTGTGACATTCCAAGGATTGGGACATTCCAGGTCCTGGGACATTCCAAGGACTTGGACATTCCAGGTCCTGGGACATTCCACGGACTGTGACATTCCAGGGACTGTGACATTCCAGGGACTGTGACATTCCAGGACTGTGACATTCCACGGACTGTGACATTCCAGGACTGTGACATTCCACAGACTGTGACATTCCAGCAACTGTGACATTCCAGGACTGTGACATTCCACGGACTGTGACATTCCAGGGACTGTGACATTCCAGGACTGTGACATTCCACGGACTGTGACATTCCAGGGACTGTGACACTCCAGGGACTGTGACATTCCACGGACTGTGACATTCCAGGGACTGTGACATTCCAAGGACTGTGACATTCCAGGGACTGTGACACTCCAGGGACTGTGACATTCCACGGACTGTGACATTCCAGGGACTGTGACATTCCAGGGACTGTGACATTCCAAGGACTGGGACATTCCAGGAACTGTGACATTCCAGGTCCTGGGACATTCCAGGGACTGGGACATTCCAGGGACTGTGACATTCCAAGGATTGTGACATTCCAGGGACTGTGACATTCCACGCTCTGTGACATTCCATGGACTGTGACATTCCAGGGACTGTGACATTCCAGAGACTGTGGCATTCCAGGGACTGTGACATTCCACAGGCTGTGACATTCCACGGACAGTGACATTCCAGGTACTGTGGCATTCCAAGGACTGTGACATTCCACAGACTGTGACATTCCAGGGACTTTGACATTCCTGGGATTGTGACATTCCAGGGACTGTGACATTCCAGGACTGTGACATTCCATGGATTGTGACATTCCAAGGACTGTGACATTCCATGGACTGTGACATTCCTGGGATTTTGACATTCCAGGACTGTGACATTCCATGGATTGTGACATTCCAGGGACTGAGACATTCCAAGGACTGTGACATTCCACAGACTGTGACATTCCAGGGACTTTGACATTCCAGGGATTGTGACATTCCAGGACTGTGACATTCCAAGGACTGTGACATTCCATGGACTGTGACATTCCAGGGACTGTGACATTCCAGGGGCTGAGACATTCCAGGGACTGTGACATTCCACGGACTGTGACATTCCAGGGATTGTGACATTCCAGGACTGTGACATTCCAGGGACTGTGACATTCCAGGGACTGGGACATTCCACGGACTGTGACACCCACGGAATGTGACATTCCATGGACTGTGACATTCCAAGGACTGTGGCATTCCATGGACTGTGACATTCCAGGGACTGTGAAATTCCAGGTATTGTGACATTCCATGGACTGTGACATTCCAGGGACTGTGACAATCCACGGACTGTGACATTCCAAGGACCGTGACATTCCACGGACTGTGACATTCCAGGGACTGTGACTTTCCAGGGACTGTGACATTCCATGGACTATGACATTACAGGGACTGTGACATTCCAGGGACTGTGACATTCCAGGGACTGTGACATTCCAGTGGCTGTGACATTCCACGGACTGTGACATTCCACGGACTGTGACATTCCATGGACTGTGACATTCCAGGGACTGTGACATTCCTGTGACTGTGACATTCCTGGGATTGTGACACCCACGGACTGTGACATTCCAGGGTCTGTGACATTCCAGGGACTGTGACATCCCATGGACTGTGACATTCCAGGGACTGTGACACCCACGGACTTTGACATTCCAGGGACTGTGACATTCCAGGGACTGTGACATTCCACAGACTGTGACATTCCACGGCCTGTGACATTCCAGGTCCTGGGACATTCCATGGACTGTGACATTCCACGGACTGTGACAATCCAGGGATTGTTACATTCCAAGGACTGTGACATTCCACGGACTGTGACATTCCAGGGACTTGTGACATTCCAGGGACTGTGACATTCCACAGACTGTGACCTTCCAGGGACTGTGACATTCCACGGACTGTGACATTCCAGGGACTGTGACATTCCAGGGACTGTGACATTCCAGGGACTGTGACATTCCACAGACTGTGACATTCCAGGGACTTTGACATTCCAGGGATTGTGACATTCCAAGACTGTGACATTCCACGGACTGTGACATTCCAGGGATTGTGACATTCCAGGACTGTGACATTCCAAGGACTGTGACATTCCAGGGACTGTGACATTTCAGGGATTGTGACATTCCAGGACTGTGACATTCCAAGGACTGTGACATTCCAGGGACTGTGACATTCCAGCGACTGTGACATTCCAGGGACTGTGACATTCCAGGGACTGTGACATTCCACGGACTTTCACATTGCAGGGACTGTGACATTCCAAGGACTGTGACATTCCAGCGACTGTGACATTCCAGGGATTGTGACATTCCAGTTATTGTGACATTCCCGGGACTGTGACATTCCAGTTATTGTGACATTACAGGGATTGTGACATTCCGGGGACTGTGACATTCCAGGGACTGTGACATTCCAAGGATTGTGACATTCCAGGGACTGTGACATTTCACGGACTGTGACATTCCACGGACAGTGACATTCCAGGTACTGTGACATTCCACGGACAGTGACATTCCAGGGACTGTGACATTCCAGGGACTGTGACATTCCACGGACTGTGACATTCCAGGGACTGTGACATTCCACCTACTGTGACATTCCAGGGACTGTGACATTCCAAGACTGTGACATTCCTCGGACTGTGACATTCCAGGGACTGTGACATTCCAAGACTGTGACATTCCGCGGACTGTGACATTCCAGGGATTGTGACATTCCAAGACTGTGACATTCCGCGGACTGTGACATTCCAGGTGTTGCCTGTAACCAAAAGAAACACAAACCAACAGAGTGCCGGTTTATGCGGTGCTTTATTCGGGGCCCCGGGAACCTGAGGACTAGCGTCCAAAGTCAGGATTCCGAAGACCCTCATTTTCAGTTCAGCTTTTATACACAAACAAGTTTACGTGCAGTTTCCACGGCAAAACAGTTACAGTTTCCACAGCAAACCAGGTGCAGTTACAAACAAGCTCATGCTCCATACTGATAACAATTAATAATCATCTACTCTAATCATAAATCTGCTTAAGTTGTCTTACCCCTAGAAACTGTTTAACAGACCCTTACTTCATCTTAGGTAACGAATTACTATATCCTAGGTAACAAATCATTATATACATGCTTGACTAGATCCTTTGATTATGGTTTCCACTTTTTTCCAGCACACAAACAAGGTTGCTAACTTACTTCTTTGGAGTGTTGCTTTTCTAGGCCTACTCTCCTACTAAGCCTTAGCCATTCTACTACTAAAATTTAAATTGCTTTGCAACATTTCCCCCCTTTTGAGCATTCTTCAGGCTTTGCTTGCAAGGATGCTCAAATACAGCAATCTTCAGGTTGCAGTTTCCTGACAGGCAGGAGGTGGTCCATCTTGTGATGAGATTACTTCTTTTCTTGTTATAGCTTTTCATGCGTCTCGTATGTTGACTTTCTTTTACAATCATTCCTAAAAGACTCTTGTAAACAATTATAGTTATCACAATAATCACTACAATCAATATTCCATACTGGATAACAGAAGATATCCATCCTGACACATGAAGACCTAGGGAGCTGAATAATTGTCCTATCCAATTGTGTTCTGCTTCTTTTTGCAGTTCATGAACATTCTCGTCAATTTGTTCTAATTGACTAATATCTTTTTCTACTTCCTGAGTGACATTTGGGATGTGCACACAACAGTACTCGTTCTTAGCATGCAGGTAGCCGCAAACTCCATGTTCCTTAAGTAATATTAGGTCTAATGCCATGCGGTTTTGTATGGTCATTCTAGAGGTGGCTTGTAATTGTAAATTTAGATCTTTAAATCCCTTCTTGGTGACTGCTGCTAACCTTTCAGTTTGTCCCATTAATTTAAACAACATTTCTCTGTTCCGGTATGTTGAGATTGGTGCAAACAAAGACTCTAATGCCCATCCAAATTTAACTCCTGCTGATGGTTCATGCCAATCTCCCAACCCCAGGTTATCAATGTCTTTACTAATTTCTCTTTTCCCTCGTGGTTGTATTTCTACTGATGTTAACTTGTCCTGCTTCCAGAATGGACAGAGAGTAGGTATCCCTAGTGTGACAGGTACAACTGGACCATCTATTGGCATGTGGGTGGTCCACTGACCATGTCCCATGACCCACACTAAATTTCCTGGGCTCTTAACTGTGGGGGTACGGCAATCAATGTTTTCGCTTGTTACCCATGTTCCAACTACTACCCATCGGAAAAATCCAGGCACTTGTTCACATTGTTTCTTAGTCATTTCGTTTTTGAGTAGACATGCATCTATCATTTCATTCCATGTTTTGGTCACAAATCTGCAATTCCACGTAGTATTCTTAAATACTTTAGGAATTTCTGGTACTGGAATTATTCCCCATGGGATTGGGTCTCTTGCAGCATGAGGCATAGGGAGACATGCAGTAATTTTTGTGACATTCTGTACTCTCCCAAAATCACGAATTAGGCCTACGACTAGGTTTTCTTGTTCTACTTCTCTATCTGGAATTTGCGGGTTACTTACTTGCCGGGTTATTCTTTCAGCCCTTATATAGACGGCAGTAATTCCAGTATCCCACCAGTCATCTTTACTTATCCAGCAAGTATATTGGCCCTCATCTTCTCTTCTTTGTATTTTTTTTTGATTTTCAAAACTATTGCGTCTGCTCTCTTTCTAATCTGATGTCTCTTCCCAACTTTCAAGTTCTGTCCCTTAAACCACCTCCCATATTCAGAATACTGTCCTTCTGGAATTTTGCAACTTAGAATCAGATCTCTTCCTTCCTGAGCTGGGTAAACACTGTGTTCTGGTCTGAGTCTTACTCCTTGATGTGGTACGGCTACTACTGTTCTTATCCCATAATCTTTTTCTTCTCCACATGAGACCACACAAAGAAATGTACCTTCTGTCTTTCCTACTCTGGGATTAGAAATATTCAGCCACCCTTTACTTCCCTTACTATTTGACCACCAGTTAACTCCTTGACTTTGTGATTCCCAAGATTGATTTGCCAGATTCAGTTTCCACCACTTTACTTTAATTGATTTTTGACAATCATCAAATTGGAAGGTACAATTGATTTTTAAAGGAGGACCATCCCACATGTCTGATTGTTTCCTGGTGGGTATAACTCGCACTGTGGTCACCGTTTTCTGAGTCGTGTTTACTGTCCGTATTTCTATATGTCCATAATCAAAACTTTCCCAAATCCAAACTGCACACATATATGTCCCTTCCATGGCTTTAGACACTTTGGGTACCTGCAGAACGGTGTAACCTTTTTGTTGTGTAGCATCCCAAACTGTTGTCACTCCTTCTGTCATGATTTGGTCTTGATCTCTCCATCTCCACTTGACATGGACATCTCTTAATTCAGCTCCCTGGTCATCTGAAAATAAACAGGTTAAATTTACATCAGTAACTTCGGGGACTAGCAGGTAAGGGTCAGGGGTTTCAATTTTCACAAAGGTCTCTGCCAAACTTATCAACCCCAGGAACACCACGATTCTCAATTATTGGCTCGAAATACCGTCCTTGTGGGTGAGAGAGGTTCTACCGACCACGAGACTGGAACCTTCTTGACCCGAGTATAATGGATCCAGCTGTCGACTCCTTCGACCTTTACTGCCATGTAGGTCGTCATTATCACCTGGCGAGGACCGTCCCATGTTTCTTTCAGCGGCTCCACCGACCAGTTTCTCACGTAGACATGATCTCCCGGAGAAATGTCGTGCACTGGATTCTCCAGGGGCAAAGGTCGATTCCACTGCAACGCTCCTCTGAGGGCTGTGAGAGTCTTATTTAAAGATAACACATAATTAAACACTGCTTGATCACCTACTATATGAGGATCCCTTTGGTAGGTAGCTGCATGATAAGGTTTGCCATATAATATTTCATATGGACTTACTCCTATCCTCTCTCTTGGTTTGATCCTAATTCTCAACAGGGCAATGGATACTGCTTGGGGCCACGGAATCTTTGCCTCCTGACAGATTTTCTTCAATTGACCTTTCAATGTCTGATTCATCCTTTCAACTTGTCCACTAGACTGTGGTCTCCATGGTGTATGGAGATTCCATGTTATCCCTAATACAACCGACACATCTTGTACTATCCCTGCTATAAAGTGCGGTCCTCGATCAGAGGACAGCCCTAGGGGAATTCCAAATCTTGGGATGATTTCTCTCAAGAGAGTTTTTACCACTTCCTTTGCTTGATTAGTCCTACAGGGAAAAGCCTCAGGCCATCCTGAAAAGGTGCAGACATATACTAACAAATACTTATAGGATTGGGCCTTAGGCAACTCAGAAAAATCTACTTGCCAGTAATCTCCCGGTAACTGACCTATCTGTAATTTTCCCATCTGCACCTGCTTCCTGACTACTGGGTTATTCTTTATGCACATAGGACACATTGCATTTACCCTTTTTGCCAATGTTAACATCTGGTTTGAGAGAACCTCATTTTTCAAAAATTTTACCAATGCTTCTGCACCCCAGTGGCACTTATTGTGTTCTGTTTCAAGCACTGCTTTCATTATTCTGACAGGTAGAATCACTTGTCCTATGGGGGAAATGTACCACCCTTTAACATTTTTCCTTGCATTTGTCATTTGAGCTAATTTCTCATCTTCCTGTGAATAATGTGGTTTTTCTTCCATATATGCTATTGCTGGATTATTTCGAACAGGCAAAAGAACCATCTGAGTCCATACTTGTCTTGCGGCCTGCTTAGCCGCTTGATCAGCCTGTCGATTACCTCGAAATTCTCGTCCGGGATCTCTCTGATGTCCTTTTACATGCATTATTGCCACTGCTGAGGGCTTGTGTATTGCCTCTAGCAATTGTAAAATTTCTTCCCGATGTTTAATCGTTGTCCCTTGAGAAGTAAGAAGTCCTCTCTCTTTCCAGAGTGCTCCGTGAATATGAACTACCCCAAAAGCATATTTGGAGTCAGTCCATATGTTAACTCTCTTTCCTTGGCTTAATATTAAAGCTCTCACCAATGCCCATATTTCGGCCTTTTGTGCAGACGTACCTGGGGGTAGTGCCTTTGCTTCTATCACTTCTTGTTCAGTGACCACTGCATACCCAGCATACCTGGTGCCGTTCTCCACAAAGCTAGATCCGTCAGTGAACAATTCCCAGTCAGGATCTGCCAATGGCTCGTCCTTCAAGTCTCTTCTGCTCGCGTAGACTTGTTCAATGGTCTCTACACAGTCATGCTCCAGGATACCTTCTTCCTGTGTAGACCTAAGGAATTCTGCTGGGTTGAGATGGTTAGTGATTTTCAGTTCAACATCATCTTGTTCTCTCAACAAAGCTTGATACTGTAACATACGGCTAGATGAGAGCCAATGCCCTCCTTTTTGTTCCAAAACTGCTATGACCATGTGGGGTACGTACACTACCATGTGTTTTCCCAGAGTCAATTTTCGTGCTTCTTGTATTAAAGTAACCGTCGCTGCCACAGCTCTGAGACACCCTGGCCATCCCCCACTTACTGCGTCTAGCCGTTTGGAGAAATATCCAACAGGTCTTTTCCAGGATCCTAGACGCTGAGTGAGGACTCCTAAAGCCATTTGTTGTCTCTCGCAGACATAGAGCTGAAACTCCTTGGTTGGGTCCGGCAGTCCCAGGGCAGGTGCTTCCTGGAGAGCTCTTTTCAATTCCTGGAACGCTTTCTCTTGCTTCGTCCCCCAGGTCAGCTTGGGCTCCTTTACTGCTTCATATAAAGGTCTGGCAGTTAGTCCAAAGTTGGGGATCCACAGTCTGCACTATCCGACCATTCCTAAAAAAGATCTCAGTTCCTGATTATTTCGGGGCATAGGGATAGCACATATTGCTTGAACCCTATTTGTTCCAAAGCGCCGGGTTCCTTGGGAAATTTCACATCCCAGATAAATAACTTTCTGTTTTACTAGTTGTGCTTTTTCTTTTGAGACTCGATAGCCTGCTTGCCCCAGTATGTTTAACAGTTCAATGGTTAATTGACGGCAGAGTCCCTGCTCTGTATTTCTCAAAAAGATGTCATCAACATATTGAAGTATTATATATGAAAAAAAGAGATTCTTTTACCTGAGTAGTCTTCCATTCTTCAAGTTCCATTGCTAACTGATTACCAAATATCGTGGGTGAGCATTTGAATCCTTGTGGTAATCGAGTCCAAGTAAGCTGTAGCTTCCGTCCAGTCTCTGGGTTCTCCCATTCAAAGGCAAAGATTTTCCAACTTTCCCGTGCCAGTGGTATGCAGAAGAAGGCATCCTTTAGATCAAACA
>NW_024103503.1:57291-80633 GCF_003945595.2 Pipra filicauda | reverse complement strand
TCTCCACAGTCATATCACGGGGTACTGGGCACCCCTGACAGTCCCTTCCTCAGGGGATTCAAGTTCCTCCTGAGTCAGAACATTTGGGGCTTTCAGTTCAGTTTTTGCCCCAAGTGTTCTAGCAGAGCTCCTTTGCTCCGTCTCAAACTGTCAGCATGGCGAAGGGGGGCAGGAAGGCCTCTTCCCCCCTCCACATTCCTCCTGGCTGTCCTGGTCCAGCTCCAGGACATCTCTGAGCTTCTCAACCTCTCTCTCTCTCTCTCTCTCTAGTTGCTGCTGCATTTCAGGACTCCCTTCAAGTGGAAGTCCACCCCCTCCTTCTAAGAGGGGTCTCAAAGGGTTTGGAGAAATAAAGCCAGGCTCACCCCAAACAGTCTCTGCTGAGCCTGGTGCTCTGTCTCTCCGTCGGGCATCTCTGTGTCTCTCAGCTTGGCTCTGTGCCACCTTGCTCCTGCTGACTGTCTTCTTGGCTCTCAGCCACAGCTCTCTGTTCGGTGCTGTCTCTGCCGCCGCTCCTGCTGCCCACTCACAGTGGAGAAAAACTCCCTCAGCTCTTGGCCACAGTACTGGGCCCAGTTTAACACTGTTCCGAGTTTCTACAGCCCCAGCCAGGGGGCTGGGGGGTCTTGGCCCCCAGCGGGGCTCCCTGGCCCCCTCTGTCCTCGTGGTCTCAGACCATGGCTGCTGTTCTTCTTTCAGCTACATAATCTCTTCTTTTCCGGCCTGTTGTGATATGTTTAATTTTGCAGGGGTGCTGATTGGGTTAACACCAAGAATACCACCTGCTGGGGTTAACCACTTTCCAACTCCAGGGGAAACCCCTTTTTAACCCAGGACAGTCATGAACCATTTCAGTCTCTGACTCCTCACCTTGGCCAGTCAGTTCCTGGGAACAGCCCTGGCAGCGCAGCCCCCAAGGGCACACGATGTGCTGCTGGGCTGGAGAGGACCCTCCTCAGCCTGGGCAGCAGGGCTGCAGGGGGGGATTCCCTGCCTCTCCCCAGATGGGCCCTTCCTGCCCACCAGCTCCTGCTCCAAAGGGCTTCCACACAGCCTGGGGCACTTGTCCCACTTGGGCCCTTGATCTGCCCCAGGGCATCTCTGGGCAGTGGCCAGCTCTGGGACTGCTCTGGCAAGTCATGACCCGAAGCCACGAGTGTGGAATTTAGGAAATAGTTGAAATCTCTGCAGAACAGAACTCTTGGTGACTGCTGAAGGCTTCATGAACAGCATTGCCACATCTTTTCTTTTTTTTTTAAATTCATCAATTTTTTGTAGGGGAACACCAGGACTATGAGACTTGGAAAGAGCAGCTTTAGACACGAACCCGCTGCAGCAGCGACTTCCGGGATCGAGCAAAGCAGAAAAACAACAGCCACTTGTGTTATTTATTGTAGGGGTTGCCCCCCCTGAGCTGTGTATTTTTCCCGACCCACGGGGGTCCTGGGTGTCAGCCATGATGTTACCTGAAAGCTGGGACTGCTCAGGGCTGGAGCGTGGCCCCAGCACAGCCTCTCCCAAAGAAGGACAGGGCAGAGGGGCTCTGGGCTGTGGGCAGCGAGGGCCAGCTGGGCTGGCAGGCAGCTCCAGGGCTCCTCTGGGGCTGTCAGAGAGGGGCTGTTCCCGGACCCTTTGGGCTTCTGGGGGCTTCTTTGGTCTGATTCTGTAGAAGAGACACAGAACTGAGGCAAGAGCAGCAGGACTACAGCTCCTGGCCCCTCAGATGGACCAACGCGGCCGCTCAGCTGGGCTGTGCCAGAAGATGACAGCTCCCGGCACGCTGAGGAGCCTGGCCCTTCCAACTGGATCCCTGGGGTAGTTTAGTCTAGGCCTTCCTTGGTGAATCCAAGGAATCTCCCTGGGTGCCATCCTCCCCCTTCATCCCTAAGCCCCCCTCAAGACTCCACCAGCCTGGCAGGGCCACTCAGCCACCCCTGGGGCAGCTCGGGGTGCCGCGCAGGGGCCTGGGGTGCAGCAAAGGCCTTGTGAGGGCTCCTGAGCAGCCCGGTGCTGGAAGAGCTGTTGAGTGGGGAAAAGCTCTTGCTGGTCAGTGGGAGAAAGAGAAAAGGTAACAAAAACCATAGTTTCAGTTAAGCTTGAGCAAACGTTATGCATTTAATGTGACTGAAGGGCTCAGAGGCCAGACTCTGCAGTGTGGGGACAGGAAAGGGATGTCCTGGGGGCACGCAGGGCTGTCTGAACATGGGGCTCCTTGGGATGTCCCAAGGAGACATGAGAGCAAAGTGGGGCCTGGAGACACTCTGAGGGCAGCTGAGTGCCAAGGGCTGAGGCAGGCCTGTGTCCCCAGGGGCACCCTGCCTGTTCCAACCTGCGTGGTGGCTCCCTGGGACCCGTTGCTGGGGGCAGGTGTCATGTCAACAAGCACTGGAACCTGTTGCTAACGGCCGGCAGCGTGTCACAGAGGGGCCCTTTGTGACACCCACTGCAGCAGGTGTGCTCAGCACGACCGTGGCCCACGGTGGGTCAGTGTCCGTCAGGACGGCGACCGGACAGGAGAGGAGTGCGGTGCTGGCGAGAAGCCCCCGACTGCAGTCCACATCTTGTCCACGACCCTTGGTGGCCCTGTGGGAACTTGGTGTTTTGCTGAGGCGTTTTGCCGAAGCATTTTTGCCTGAGGCATTTGGGCCGAGGTCTTTTGGCCGAGGCGCTTTGCCTGAGGCACTTTGCCTTGGCCTTTTGGCTGAGGCACTTTGCCTTGGCCTTTTGGCTGAGGCACTTTGCCTTTGCCTTTTGACTGAGGCACTTTGCCTTGGCCTTTTGGCTGAGGCACTTTGCCTTGGCCTTTTGGCCGAGGCCTTTTGCCTTGGCCTTTTGGCTGAGGCACTTTGCCTTTGCCTTTTGCCTGAGGCACTTTGCCTTGGCCTTTTGGCTGAGGCCTTTTGCTGAGGCCTTTTGCCTGAGGCACTTTGCCTTGGCCTTTTGGCTGAGGCCTTTTGCTGAGGCCTTTTGCCTGAGGCACTTTGCCTGAGGCGATTTGGCCGCGGCATTTTTCCCGAGGGTGTTCGACTCCACCATTCGGACGCCCTCCGTAGGCAGGCTCCCCTGTGTTCTTTGATTCACAGGATGGAGAGGAGACCCCCTGCCTGCCCCAGGCAGGCCTGGATGGAAGACAGCTCTTCCCAGGAGAGCCGCTCTCCAGGTCTGCAGCTTCCATCCTCCTACGAGGTGACCACCATGCAGCCCCTCAAGCTCGGTGAGTGAGGGGCCCTGTGGGGCTGGGCAGGGCTGGGGCCCACCAGCACACCCTGTAGCACACCAGGATCCCACTTTCCTGGCCAGCTGACAACGGGGGTCCCCAGGGTCAGCCATGATGTTGCCTGAAAGCTGGGACTGCTCAGGGCTGGAGCGTGGCCCCAGCACAGCCTCTCCCAAAGAAGGACAGGGCAGAGGGGCTCTGGGCTGTGGGCAGTGAGGGCCAGCTGGGCTGGCAGGAGGCAGCCGTGCTGTGGGAGCCTGGGCCTTTCCTGCCTGTCTGCCATTGCCTTCCTCAGCCCGGGGCACTGGGGCTTTCCCAGGCATGGCAGCTCCTCTGCCGGGCACCCTCCAGCCAGGAGCTGCAAGGGAAGGCCGTGCCAAGGCAGTGGGCAGAGAGCTGGGTTGAGGCCAGATATCCTCTGCCCCCTCCTCTCGCTGGACCCTCTGCAGCTCTCCCTGCTCTTTCCCCCCTTAGATACCAGCTGGTTGCCCATCTACAAGGAGGAGCAGGAAGCTGTTGATTCCATCCTGGCCTTTGTCACCAGCCCCAACAAGGTAACTGGGGCCAGCTGGAGGGCGGCTGTGCTGCTGTCTGCTGGCAGGGGCTGTGCTGCCAGGCTGCTGGAGGGGTGCTGGCAGGGCAGGGCTGCTTCTCCTGCAGGGCACTGCACCCCCAGTGCTGCGGTCCCGCTGGCTGTGTCCGCCCACTCACAATCCGTGTTTGTGTCTCTGTCCCCCGGCTGGCAGGAGGAGAGAGACAAGGCCACATTTCTTCAGAGCATCTCCGTGCTGTGCCGAAGCGCCTTGAAGCACGGCCTGACCCAGGGCCTGGATCTGTTCTGTGACATGTACCAGCTGGCAGAGAACATCAAGGTGAGGGCACTCTGGGCAATGTGGCAAAGGGAGCAAAGCCCCCTGGCACAGGCAGCCTGTGTGGACAGCGCTTGGGCGGGTCAGGGACTGGAGGCCCTGGGTGCTGGCAGCTGCCAGCAGGTGCCATCCTGGTTGTGCTCTGCAGGCGCTGCTGGAAGAAGAGCCAAGGGACCACCTGTGCACAGACCTTCGGCATCTTTCCATGCTGGCTCTGGAGAAATTGAGGTACCTGCCCATCCGTCATGGGCCCCCTGGCCCAGAGGTCCGATGCCACCCACATGAGTCATCGAGGGGCTGCTCCCAGCACCCGTGTGCAACCAGTGTCCTGCCCTCTCCCTGCAGCTTGGTGGACACAGCACTGGAGGGCAAAGCCAAAAGCCTCCTCCGCGCGTGTTTCTCAAGTGTCTTCTGGCTGCCTGCAGAGAAGGGAATGCCAAAAGCAGACCTTGCCCTCTATATCAAGGTAAGTGCTGGCTAAGCTCCAGAGGCCTCTAGCCCCTCTGACCTGCTCCCTGGCTACCCCATGGTGCCACAGGAGCAGGGATCCCAGGCAGGGCAGGGTCTTTCCCACCCTCATGCCTCTGTCCTTTTCCCATGGGCCTGGCCGCATCCCGTGCCACAGGCTGCTCTGCCCTCTAAGACTGTCTATGTCCATGTCTCTCCAGGGAAGTGTGGGCATCCTCCTCCTCCTCCTGTGGCATAGGGGGTTCAGATGGCTCTCCTGGGGCTGGGAAGAACAGTAGAATGACTGCCACTGCTCTCTGTGTTCCTTGCAGACCCTGAACTCCATGGACAGCATGCTGAGGACAGTGGTGCTCAGCTTTCCTGCCTCTCGAGTCAGCGAGGAGCTGCAGGGCATCTTGGAGGTCTGGCACAAGCAAAAAGGGGGGGAGTCCCAGAGCTGTTCCTCAGACTGGAGGGGAGGGTTTGCCCACTCCTGGCTGAGTGGTGCCCAGAGCAGTGCTGAACAGGCAGAGTGCCCTGCGGGGAGGGTGCCCACCTCCTGTGGGGAAGCCGGGGCAGGCCCCAGGCTCTTGTGGAGCACAGGGGCTGCAGAGGGTGGCACCTGCCCTCCTGCCTGGCCATGAGGTTGGCTCTGGGCCTGTGTTCCCAACCTGGGCGGGAATCCAGGGGCAGACACCCCACTGCAGGCTTTGCTGGAGGGGAGAGGAAGCCTTGAGGGATGGGGCGAGCACGGCCCAGCAGTGGAGCTGTGCTGCTGGTGTTGGAGTCTGCTCCCAGGGCTCACCCGCTGCTTCTCTTGTCTCAGCTGCTGCTGGACTTTACCAGATGCGAGAGAGAGGCTGTGAGGGAGAGGGCCATGGCAAGGATCGATGTGCTGACCCGTGTGCTGTCCGACTATTCCACTCTGCAGGTAAGGACCAGGCCCCCTCCAGCCAGGCCCTGCCCCCATCCCTGCTGCTCTCCATGCCAGGGCTGCTGCCCACATGGCTGCTCTGAGAGACAGGGACGCAGGGCTCTGCAAAGCCTGGTCTCTCCAGGAATCCAGCCCTGGGCAGACTTTCGAGTGGGGGGCTTTGGCACCACCTTTGTGCCCTCAGCCCTTCTGCTCATGCCTCCCTCATCCAGGCCCATGCCAACGTCGGAAGAGGCACTGCTGGACCTGTCTGCTCTGGGGAGATCCAGCTCCCGCTCCTAGGAAAGCTGCTGGGGCGTCTCATCCTTTTCCGGTTCTCTGAGGAGCAGACAAGCTATGCAGCTTTCCATGCTCTTTTTGCCCTGGCTGAGTTCATCTGTAAGTAAAAAAGGCAGAGCAGTGGTGGGCTTCATCTGCTCTGTCTCCTGATAGATCTGCTTCCTGACCTCCTTTGCCCCTCCCAGCTGCTTCCCAGAGCTTCCCACTTGCCACTTTGCTGCAGAGTCTGAGTGCTCTGCTCAAGGCCAGGATCTGTTTGCTGCTGCTCTCCTTCCTCCCCTTCCTTTCAGGATCTTGCAGCCCACTGGTTTGTGGGCCCCACAGCCAAAGCCCCTCTAGACTTCCCTGTCCCAAAGCCACGTCTTCCCTGGTGGGGAAGAGCAGATCCCCCACCCTGGCTGGTCCCTCCAGTGCCTGTAGCAAGAAGCTGTTCCTGATGCTCTCTGGAAATCCTGGATTGCTCCTGTCCTGCCCCTTGCCAGCAGATGCCAGGGAGGTTTGGTGAGCTTGCTGGCAAAGCTGCTCTGCCTTCCTGACTCTTGTGTGTTTGCCCTGGTGTTTAGTCGAATCCAGGCTAAAGGACAGAGCAGACCAAGTCCACCGGGAAGCCGTGACCACCTCCGCGCTGTGTTCTCTGAGCGCCAGGGACTGTGCCAAGGTACGGAGCTGCGCCCTTGCTGGGACTCCTGTCCGTGGCACCAGCAGGGCACTGGTGTGAGCCAAAGGACCCCGCAGCAGTGGGGCTGGCGTGCCCTCAGCTCCCTGGGGAGAGGGTTCCCGCCGTCCTTGAGCAGGGACAGCACGAGGGCTGCACTCCAGTGGCCCAGCAGCAGCTTCAGCCCCAGCAGGAGCTCCAGTGCTCCTGGCCACCAGCAAGTCCCTGGTTCTCGGTGGGGCCAGCAGCCTGTGCCCATGAGCCCTCCTCCCCCAGCAGGAGGGCCCTCTCTGCTCATCTTCTGCCATGCAGGGACTGCAGGCACTGCTGCCAGCTTTGCTGTGGGCACTGCTGTCAGCAGTGGTGGGCACGTCCGGCCAGGGCCCCTCGATCTGCTCAGCCAAGCAGCACCATCAGGGCGCTCAGCGCGACACGTCTTCCTTCCTTGCTGCCATAGGCCTTTGGAAAATACCTGCAGTCCCACGAGAGGACGGATGTCATCCTCATGGCCATTGAGGCGTTGGGAGATGCCAGCATCCTCGACCAGCAGGTGCCCAGCAGCCTGCTGGATGTGGCCTTGGAAGACCCGGACGTCTGGCTGACGGACGTAAGTGGCCTGTGGCTGCATTGTCGTGCCCTTCAGCCCTCTTGGGCCTTGTTCCTCCCTGCATCCCTCCCTCCCAAGCACACATGACTTGGGCCCCCCAAGCCACCTCAAGGCAGCAGAGAGGAATGGGAAGGGCAACTGAGCACATGGCTGCACTCCGGGGGCAGTGCCATCCTCACCTGTATCCCCTGCAGGCGCCCAAGATAGTCAGCAGCATCCTTGAGAGCCTGCCATACTGCAGCACACAGGCAGCGTGGGAGAGAGCGGAGTCACTCCTTCGCCTGATGACCAACCTCTACCCCACCACAGTGGTCATCCTCCTGTGCAAGGCGGCTCTTCAAGGAGACAGGTACTGGCCCTGATGGCCTTGAGGGTGGGCTTGTTCCCTGTGGAGAGAGGGACCCCAAGACTCTCTGGCTGCCAGAGCCAAGGAATGCTGCGGGACAGCCTGCAGAGTCAGGCCCTCCACCCCCCCACGCTTTCCAGCCCTGCTTCACAGCAGCCAAAGCTGGCCCAGCCAGCCCAGAGCCAGCACGGTGCTCCAGCCCCACGGGGAACACGCCCTCAGCCCCATCCTGCCCGCGTGGGCAGGGCCCCCGGGGACGCGCGGCCAGGGCTCCAAGGGGTAGGTTCTGGGGGGCTGCTCCAGGCCACAGCACTGTGGCTGAGGCAGCCCTGCTGACAGTGCTCTGCCTTCTCTGCCTTCCAGCACTGCGCCGGAGCTGTGGGAGCTGATGTCCTCCATGCCAGAGACACTGGCCAAGATCTTGGAGGACTTTGCCAACCTGCTGCACAGACAGTGCTTCCGCTGCTCCGCAGAAGGCCCCCGCACCCAGCCCATGGCTGTGAGTGACCACTAAAGGCCCTGGTCCCCTCCCGCCAGCCCTGCAGGCTCTGCCGGCCCCTCACGGCTCTGTTTGCTCCTGCAGTCATCCTCCAGGAAGGCTGAGTGGGAGGAGTTGGCTGACGAGCCCGACGTCGAGAGCCACCAGGGCTGTCCAAATGTGAGGACGGCCGGGCTGCTGCTGGAAGGGCTCGTCGGGCTGTCGCAGAGAGCCGAGATGGTGAGCAGGGCGGTGTCAGGGGCAGCCCTGTCGGCAAACGGGGGCTGGGGCTGTGTGGAAAGCAGTGGCTTGGCCTGACCTGGGACTCAGAACGTGGGGTGACTGCTCCAAACGCCCTCCCTGCCATGGTGGGCCTGGGGTGGCTGCCTGTGGAGCTTTCCAGGCACGGCCCTCTTCACCCAATGGACATTCTCTTCTCTCTACAGGCCAGAAACATTGAACTCTTCCTGCCGGGCATGATGAAGATCCTGCAAGTTGGCAGCGAAGACGCCAAGATGAAGATCCTGCTGGCCTTGCGAAACGTTCTGCGTCAGCTGAAGAAGACCAAGGCCAGCTTCATCGCTGTGCAGCTTGTGGGGAGGCTCCTGCCCCTCTTTGACTCGGTAAGGCTGATGTGGAGCCTGAGCCCCTCAGATGGGCACTGGGCAATGACAGCTGCCCTGCAACCCAGCCCTGCGAGCAGCACTTGGAGCCAGCTCCATTCCCCTGGGCTCTCCTGGGATGGCTTCTGGGCCGTGCAGCCCAGTGCTGCTTCTTCTGGGATGTGAGGCTGGAGCCGCTGCCCTCCCCACAGCCATGATCACGGCCCTCTGCACTGTGGGCAGGGAGCTGCTGTTTGCAAAGCTCCCTTTTCCTGCTTCCTGCCAGGAGTGCAGCGAGCTGCGAGAGCTGTCAATCCGCATGCTCGCAGAGCTGCTGCAGTTGGTGGTCGGCAGGGATGAGAAGAGGATGAGGAAGGAGGTGTGGCGGGCACTGGTGCCTCTCCTCTTCCGCATGAGCGACCAGGTCCCCAGCGTGGCCAAGGTACAGCGCTGAAGGCTGAGCCCTGACACACAGAGGGCTGGGCTGACACCCCCAGGGCTCCTGGGCATCGGGGCAGGGGCTGCTGGCAGCGGGCAGCGCTCCCCCAGCACAGCCCGTGGGAAGGTCCGTGCGGAGCCAGCGACATCAGGGGCAGAGAAGCTGGCACGGCCCTGTGTAACACCTGCCCTGCCTGCTCCTGCAGGGCTTGGCAGCAGCCCGTGACCACCATGGCCTGAGCAGGGGTATCCCCACAGGCTGTGTCAGAGGCCAGGCCTTTGAGCCTTCACGCCTGTCCCCCAGGGCTGTCTCAAAAAGGCTCCCAGACATTTGGGCTAGGGCATGTCCCAGCTTCCTAAAGGCAGGATCCCCCAGGAACAAAGCCAAGAGGCCTCCTTGCCCAGGCCCCCGGGCCATCCCTGAGCTCATGCTGTCCTGCAGGCCTCCAGGGAAGCCCTTCTTGCTGCCGCCGAGCTGCTGAAGTGGAAGACGCTCAAGCACCTGCTGCAGAGAGAGCGGCTGTGGGAGCTTGGAGCGTGCTTGGTAAGGACAAGCTGAGGGGCCCGGGCTGGGGGAGGGCTGCCCCCATCCCATGTCTGGGCTGGGGGCTCTGCAGCTGGGCAGAGCCTGGAGCTGCATCCCTGTTGCTGCCCTCAAGAACAGAGCCCCAGGGGCTCTTCTGCAGGCCCCTGTCCCTTCCCTGTAGCCAGCAGGAGGGGAGGCCTCTCCGTCCCAGGGGGTGCTGGCGGGAGGCACTGCTCCAGCCAACTGCCCCAGTGACAGCCCTGGAGAGACATGCCTTGTTCTCTCTGCAGCTGCAGAAGAGCAGGAGCAGGGCTGAAGACTTCATCCACCAGAGCCTGCCCTACCTGCAGGACCCTCAGGCCAACGTGCGCCTGGCGGCCGTCAGGTTCATCGGTGAGTGCCAGCCCCTGTGGTGCCTCTGGGGCAGCCTGGCCCCTGTGCCGCTGCTGCCCCAGCAACGAGGGGCAGTCCTGGGGCTGCCCCAGCCCCGACCACCCCGGGCAGGGCCTTGCCTCCCTCTGCCAACCCTGCCCACGCAGCGGGGCTTGGTGGCCACCTTGCTCAGTCCCACTGCCCTGAGCTTCTGGGGGCTCCTGGGCTCAGCCCTGCTGAGGGGGAGGAGGGGAGGACTGGGGGCCCTGCTGCTGGGAGCAGGCTGGGGAGCAGGGGCTAATGGAGCTCTGTGCCCAGGACTCATCACACGGCGCCTGAGGGAGCAGACCACGGACAGTCAGGCTGACATCCTGAGTGGTGAGTGGGGAGTGCGGTCTGTTGGGAATCCAAAGGCTCTCTGCAGACGTGGGGTTTTATCTGGGCTCTGTTTCTCTCTGTCACAGCACTTCAGCCCTTGGAGAATGACTGGGACATCTCTGTCAGCTCCCTGGCAGCTCGGACAACCTCCATTCTGAGGAGTCCTTGCGTGCAGCAAAGACCAAGAGGCCTCCTGCGAGCACTGCGCTGCTGCTGGCCGTGAGCCCGGCAGAGGTGCAGCTTGCCTTGGCTAAAGGACTGGGGCTGAATAAAGCTGCAACAACGTGCCCAAAGCCCTGGTGTCCTTCAGCTGTGTGGTGCTGAGTGTGCCGAGCCGACCGTGTCCTTCCTGGGCTGTCCCGCAGGCAGTGGGACGCTCCCCCCTCAGCACCCCTGGCCCCAGGCTTGTGGGACAAGCTGAGCCCTGGCTGGGGCTTTCCCCGGGAGAAACCGCCTTGGCTAAAGGACAAGCTGCTGCCCGAGCCTTCTCACCCCATTTCAGGGCCACTGCCAATGTCACCCTGCCCTCTGCTGGTGTGAAGCTATTCCCCCTTGTCCTGTCACTCCAGGCCCTCGTCCAAAATCCCTCTCCAGCTCCTTTGGAGCCTCTTTTAGGCACTGGAAGGGGCTGTAAGGTCACCCCAAAACCTTCTCTTCTCCAGCCTGGGCAGCCACAGTTATCCCTGTGTCCCCACACGGTGCCCCACTCTGTGACCCCTGTGTCCTCCCAGGCCCAGCACCCCAGGAGGTGGCACAGCAGCAAGCCCTGTGCTGCAGCCATGTGTTGGTTTGGACCTGGCTTCCCGCCAAGTCCCCGAGACCCAGGGAAAAAGCTTACTTCCCAGAGAGAAAAAAAAAACCAAACAGCAGAGCTAGAGCAAAAATATAGATGTACATATATCACAGTTATACCCAGTAAGAATACTCATCATGGCTGGGCTTCGTGAACGAAGATTTGGGGAGGGCACTACCCAAGTTTGTTGTAAGAGCGTTGGTGGCTGAAAAGGCCAGTATGAGATAGACATGTTCTGTTGCAAAAGGCACAGCAGAAAGACTCCTTAGGTGGTATATTCTGCAAGGTACGATTCTTTCTGCGTTGTCTTTTCTCCTCAAGAGTGATCCTGTGTGTGTTCTCAAAGGCATCAGCCGCGTTATAGATGGTGTGTCTCCAGGCCTCCCGACTGGAGGTCAGAGTAGACCAGTTATGGTGATCAATATGGCCAAGGCTGACATGTTGTTTCAGGGAGTCCTTGTATCTTCTCTTTGGGGCTCCTCTCTTGCAGCAGCCAGTGGCAAGTTCACCATAGAGCAGGATCTTAGGGAGGCGGTGGTTGGTCCTTCATGCTGGAGACGTGCCCTGCCCAGCACAGCTGTGTTCTCAGCAACATGGCCTCAATGCTTGTGACTGCTGCTTGCTCTAGAACAGATGTGTTGGTCACATCATCTGACCAGTGGATGTTCAGGATTGTGCAAGGCAGCACGGATGGAAGTCGCAGGTGGTGGCGGTAGATGACCCATGATTCAGATCCGTAGAATAGAGTAGACAGCACTGTGGCTCTGTAAACACTGATCTCTGTACTTTTCTTCAGGTATTTGTTTCGCCAAACTCTTTTATGAAGCTTTCCAAAAGCACTATATGCCTTTGCTAACCTGTTGTCTATCTCCCCATCAATCTTACCATCCGAGGAGATGAGGCTACCTAGGTATGCTGGGTTGTATCTGCTCCCAAATCACACCCAGGGACAGTTTCACAACGGTGCAGAAGGAGGGTTTGATGTACAATTGAAGAGCTGAGTTCAAGGAATGTGGATGCATTTTTGTGGTGCTGGTTGAGCAGCCTGGGTCCATGAGAGTAATGTCAGACAAAAGAACTTTGCTCCTGCAGGATTCTGTGTGTGGAATGTGTGAAACGTGGTGGTTCTTCTGGCAGGATAAGAAGTTTTGCCTTCATTGCTGTGTCTAAAACAGGGTCTGGGGCTTGTGTAAACTTCAGTGAAATCCAAAGTGAATCCATCAGGCTCCATGAAACCATTCCACCTTCACCCTGCTGGAGTCTGTCCGGGTGCTCTGGTGCTGTGGCACGGTGTCATCCAGGGAGAATTGGAGCAATAAGGGACTGGGCTACAAGGCAGGTTTACAAAGAGTTTTACAAAACTGCTCCCCCTCCACAAAACCTCAGAAAATAAGTGTGTCCTGTGTTACCAGAAGAATCACTGAAAACACCCTTTGTGCCACTCTGTGAACACCAAAATAATGGAATGGCGTGGACCTGCACCGTAAGTAAATCAGAGATTGTTTATAGGAATCCCCAAATTAGAAGAAAATCCAGATCCCTCATCTGTGCTAAAATGTCCTGGGAGCAGGACTGAAATGTGCTGCACACACACGTGTTAGAGCACATCATGGAAATAGGGGAGATTGGAAAACCGTTTTCAGATTTAATAACATTTCAGTTTTAACAGCTCATTTAAAACTTGAATAAAAATTTGTAAATCCAAGGAGTTTCCCTAAAAAATTAATTAAAACATTGATTTTCTGGGGTTTTTGTAATTCTGTCTTATCTAGGTTTTGTAGAGGGCTCAGATGGGAATATTCAATCTGCTACCTGTGACAATGCCTGACTTCACTTACAATATTTTTAATAGTTATATACTGTTTAATCTCATTCTCATATCTGTGGTCTTAGACTTGTGTGATTCTGCTGTTGTTTGTAACAGAGAATTTCCTTTGACTTCACATTCTCCATGGAATGATGAACAGTAGTAATAATATGAATCATTTATAGAGTGCTTTATATGTTCAAAATACAGGATAATCTTTGAGCTCAGCTTTGCTCTCAGATATGTGAGTGAACTCTTCATTGATTTTAAAAATATTGTTACCTGACATACAATTTTATTTTATTTTCTAGTCTTACTGGGTATTTTGGAAAGTGTTTCTTTATTTTTGTAGGGCAGAATATTGTCTTATCTTAAGTTTGAGATCTTAAAAGGTTTGCAAAGGACATGGAGATTGCTGTGGTGTCCTCTGATGATTTCAGCTGATCAACCGAATGCTTCCAATCCTTTTACCTGTGAGGGGACTGCAGGCCCTGCTGGAAAGCAGGTGTTACTGCAGGGGACTTTCTCTGCTCTGTGCAGTGGGGTTTAACTTATAAACTCCTAAGGCAAGCATTTTTCTGGTGAATTCAGAAATTGTTACCAGTGTATCAGAGGCACAAGAATTAACAGTAACGTTTGGAATTTGCAGTTATCCCAATACTTTTCTAGAAGATCAGTAATTTCTGAGAGCTGGCTCCTGTTTGCAGTATAGAGCAGTCAGCTCTGCCACTGCAGGGTTGCTTCATGTGTTGGTTGGTTTATTTACCAAGATTTACAGGTACCATAAACTGTTGTCAAAAGCAGGAGAAATGATGAATAATATTTTTTCTCCCCAATAGCCAAAATTTCGTGTGTGTGTGTGTTATTGGTATAAACAGCAAGTCTTCTTTTGAGTAGGAATAAGACTTAGTTCCTAAAGACAGTGAATTGTAGCAGACACAAGGTCTAACATTTGTTCTTCTCTTCCCTTTCTTGTTTTTTCCTAACAGAGAATGCTCATTATTCTGTGGTAAATGACACTCAGATGTTCTGCAGCAGCAGGAAGTTCAATGTGTGGGTACCATTAAAGGCCTGATTCCATTTTCTAACTCCACAGTGCAAGTGAATGCATCCGACAGCCAGGGCAGCTTGATAAGTGATGCTGTAACAATTGTCAGGCCTCTAGGAAGGGAGTAGGAAAAAGTGCTTTTTCTGTGCATGTAACAATTCCACAAACACTCTGTTGAACAAAATATGATTTATTATCTCAGCTGAGGACTGGAAGTTCAGAAGAATATATTTGCATTAGTAGTTCTTACTAACTAAAATGTCCTTTTTGGCTTCTAATTTGTCACATGGTTAACTTTAACAACTAGAGAATGAAAACATGTATATATATGTACAGTTAACATATTATGAAGGTGAGAGGTGTATTATGTACTTCATTTTTTTCCTGTGAATGGTGGTGTATTCTATCAGGGACAGCTGATCTAGTCCAAGAATAGAGAGAGACTCACCTGCATTTTGGAACCTGTTTTAGAATAGAAGTTGGAAGTGCTGACAAGGAGCACTCACTGGATAGACTTAGAGAATTTGTTTAATAATAGTAATAGAAACCACTGGCAATCTATTGAGCCAGAATCCACCAAGTTCTTTAGTTGCAAGAAAGTCAGTTCCAATGTGCTGATTTACAGTGAGTGAGGCTCCAAACCCCTCTGGCTGTTCTCTTCATAACAACTGGAAATGAGAGAATTGAGCAAATACCCCCTGAACACTGTGAGTGTTTTGTTCTGGGGTTTTGTTTTGGTTGGTTGTTGGTTCTATTTTTTTATGTCAAGAAAGCTTTTCCATTTCTAGCTGGTGTAGGTGTGTCCCTTTTGCATTCCCTTTTCATGGCCATCCTGGAGAATCAGCTTTGGTTGAATAAATGCCAATGGAAACAATTAATTTAAGGCAGTTTTGAATTCTAATGTGAGAGCCCAACAACTCTTGATCTTGAGAGATGTGTAGGTGTAGCTGTTGAGTAAGAATAGTGTAGAGTGACATCCATACCATTTTAAAGGAAAAGAAAAACAAAAACAAAGAAAAGAGAAATCCCATAAACCTTAGAGCTCAAAGATACAGTTAAACTGAAACAGTTTACTTGCAAACAGATGGATTAGGTTTGGGTCTAAACCAGCAGAAAGACTTCAGGAAAGTGAATAAATCCAATACAGAGTTTGTGTGACAGATGACTGAGAAATAAGGAAAAGGTCAATTTCCAGCACATTTTAGACTTTTCCAATTTTATTGTCAAGTTGCACCTAATATTAACAAATATACTTTGTTATAGAATAATAAAACTGCATCTGAGTTTCACTGCTCATTTAAGACTGAGCAGTAAGACAATGTTATTTCTAATTGCAGTGCCACATTTTAGTTTTGCATAGCAAAATTTGGTAGTGAAAATGTTACCAAATGACAAAGTAAAGGATCTTTAAAGATAAGCAAGGCTGTGCACAGGTTTATGACAGCCATTCAGATAGACTTTCTTTCATCATTAGATTGTTGTTGATTACGATTAGAAAACTTAGAGCTTTGAAATTATCTTTTTTTATGACCTTGTGGTAGTTTAAAAGCAATACCTCATTGGTTAAATAGGTTTTAGTTCATGCTTCCTTTTAGTTAATGCTCTGAAAATGTATTATCCTGATTTACACATAAAATCCTGCTGAAAAGCACGTGGCATTCCCTAGGATATGTGTGTTTAAGTAGAATTAAATTAGCAGTGAGAGTTATTAAAGAAATCTTCCATACTAGGACAATGTCTGTTTGCTTTACTGTGCTGTTTATTACAATGACTCTTTAAATGCTCTACAATTCCAGTGCATGGTAAATGATGAGTGTAATGGTGATTTTACACTGGGCTGTGTTCAGTGCCTTCACACTTTGTAAATCATTCAATGAAATCTGGGTGCCATTAAATAAGAAGAAATTTTATTTTTTACTTCAGCGGCCAAGATTTCACTGAGACAGAAGTTTTGTTTGATCGAAGAGTGAGAGAGGTCTCATTAGGTACAAAATCACAGCCTTTTAATGAGTGTGAACATGGAGCATTCTCTTTTCAAGGACAAGAAAAAAAATGCTGTTCCAGAAATTTCCATTGTGGGAAGTACTTGATGGAACTGGATGGAGGATTGTACAAAAGGGAGAGTGAGAGAGGACAAAGGAGTGTTCCATTGTGAAGTTACTGCTGATCACTGTTTTACAATTATGAGACAATTTTTTTTCCAACATGCATTTCTTTATTTACACTGTATATATTTATTTACAGTAAAAAATTTCTCTGTGGGATTTTTCTCTGTAGTTTCGAAAATGAATTTTAAAAATCTGAAATTTTATATCTGAATTCTTGAAACTCTTTGCATAATTAAAATATTTTTCCTTCATATAGCTTGTTTCCAACCAAACAGTAGCTTGGCTACCATGTGAAAGGGGATATCCTTGTGCTATAAGGTGTGGAAAATGTAAATCCCTGCAAAATTCTGAGACAATGAGACACAAAGACCACTGAGAGTGAAGAGAGAAAAGGAGAGAGAAAGGGAAGATACAGCAGTTTATTCTTTTCTATAGTAACAATACTTGCCAAACATACCTTAATGTCTGAGATTTCTGATGTTGTTTGTTGGCTTTTTTGCTATCATCAGGTAATATAACCTTTATGCAAAATAAGCCAAGATCACAATTTTTTTTCAAACTAAAAATAACTTCTTAATTTCCAGCTTGTGTTAAAGAAACCTTTTTCCAGAGTTCTCTGCTGTCTTGCCATATAATTGAAGTGAGGGAAAGAAAAAGTGCCCAAATAAGTCAGTCAAGCAAAAGTTAAGGAAATCAAGATTTGGCCTTCTACCTGCATTTTATAGAAAAACTGTCACAACTGTTTCCCAAATAACTTTGATAGAAGGAAAAAGAAAACTGGGCTTGAGTTCAGTTTGTGTTCCTCTCAGGAGGTGTCTTTACTGACACCATCCCTGCTCTTCTGCACTCACAGGGAGCGCTGGGACTTTGTTTTTCAGGGTGATTTGCTCCCTTCCAGCCCAGTCTGCAGCCACTTGGCATTTCTGTCTAATCAGAAGTTCTGCTCAGCTTTACTGAACAAGTGAGAAGCAGAACTGGCACACAAACTCTCCGTAGTCTGTAGTGTATTAATGAGTAAAATTCTCCCAGTTTTAAGCAGAGAGTTGTGCTATTTATCACAGCAAATAAAGTAAGGAAGAATTAGTAAGAATGGGGCAATGGTTGTAATTCTTCTGCATATATCTGAAATATTTCTTTGTGTGACCTCCTTTTCATCACTTCATATTTGTGTGTCTGTTATTTTCCTTTTCTGTGACTGTTTCAGAAGAAGGGATTTTCTGTTCTTGTCTTCCCAGCTCATAACTTTTATTCCTGGGATCAACTGTCTTCTCACATTTTTAAGAAAGTAGATTTTGATGATGTGGTAAGTATTAGTGAGCACAGTATGAGTGAAGTCTTGCCAGAGATTTCATTACGACTTCCTTACATTTACATCCTACATTTATAGCACTATGTTGGCTTTTAAATTTATTTCTAAAGTTGTCTGGACTTTAGGGGAAAAAAAGAAAGAAAAAACAGGAAAAAATGAGAAAAAAAAACCAAACAAAAAGAAAGAACAATGAAAAAAGAGAGAAAAGATAAAAAAGAGAAGGAAAAATAAAAAAGGGGAATAAATAAAGAAGAAAGAAAGAAGAAAGAAAAGAAAAAAGAGAAAATAAAAGAAGACAGAAAAACTAAACCCCAAAAAGTTCTATCCTGGCCCACCGCAAGGACTGCAACTCCCACAATGCACCGCGCAGGTGGGGGCGTGGCGAAGGGCGGGCAGGGGCCGTGGCCGCGCGCTGATTGGCTGCGGGGCGGGTCTGTAAAGGCGGAGGGCGCGCGGAGCGAGCGCCATTTTGGCCTCGTGGTCGGGAGTGAGCAGGACTCGCCTGCGGCCGCTGCGCTTCGCTGGGTGAGTTGGCGGGGGGGCGGCGAGAGCGGGGTCTGGGGATCCCCTCGGGGGCTGCGGGGAGCGCGGCTGTGGGTGGAAAGGCTGGAGGGCTCGGGAGGGTTTAGCGGGGGGGTTCGGAGGTTCCCGGGGACGTTTTGAGGGGTCCCTGAAGGGACTCAGGGGGGAGGTTGAAGGTCCCTGGAGGGTTTTGGGGGGCTCTGATGCGGGTTTTGTTTTCTGAGAAGATTTGGGGTGTCCCAGGTGGGCTTTGCGGCTCTCTGGGGAGGCTCGGGGTTCCTGGGAGGCTTTGCGGGGACCTTCGAGGCAGTTTGGGGGTCTCTAGGGGGTTTCAGGTGTCCCAGATGGTTTGGAGGGCCCGTGGGGGGGATTGGGGGTCCCTGAATGGGCTTGGGGAGTCTCAGGTGGGTTTTGCGGGTCACTGAGAGGGTTTAGGGGGTGCTGGGGAGGGATGAGGGGTCCTTGAGGAGGTTTTGATGGGTCGAGGGGGGGATTTTAGGGGGTCCCCTAAAGCCCAGCAATGGGGTTCAAGGGGTCCCCCAGCCCCCAGGGGAGGGGGCCTAGGGATGCCCTCCAAAATCCAGGGGGGGAGATGTGCCACATCTGGGTAAGGGGATCCCAGTGCCCCCAGTATATCCCAGTGACCTCCCAGTTACCCTCAGTATGGCCCAGTAACCCCCTCAGTGACCATCCAGTGTGTCCCAGTGACCTCCCACTGCCCCCCAGTATGGCCCAGTGATCCTGCAGTGAGCACCCAGTAACCCCCAGTATGGCCCAGTAACCTGCCAGTGTCCCCCCGTGTGTCTTGGTAATCCCTCAGTAACTCCCCAGTTCTCTGCCAGTGCCCTCCAGTGTGCCCCAGTTCACCTCCAGTCCCTCCCAGTGCCCTCCCAGTGTCCCTCAGTAACCCCCCAGTCCCTCCCAGTGCCCCCTGGTTCCCCCCAGTGTGTCCCAGCATCCCCCAGTAATCACCCAGTGCCCCACAAAGGCCCCCAACTGTCCCCAGTTGCCCTTGGCCTTACTATGGGAGGGGGAGCATTTTTGGGGTCAGAGGATCCAGAGAAGAGCAGCGAGGCTGGGGAAGGGAGTGGAGCACAAATGGTGTGAGGAGAGGCTGAGGGAGCTGGGGGTGTTGAGGCTGGAGAAGAGGAGGCTCAGGGGAGACCTCCTTGGCCTTTCTGTGAGCATGGCAGGGATGGGGGATGTTTTTGGTGTCAGAGGGTCCAGGGGGGGCTCCTGGAGTGGGATGGAAGGTTGGGGACATCAGGGTTGGGGTTTGGGGACAGTGGGGTGGGGTATGGGGACAGTGGAATTGGGAGGAATTATGGCCATGGAGAGGCCCTGGGGACATTGGAGACACCAGGGGGGTCTCAGGGTGTTCAGGGGGTAATTAGGGACACCAAGAAGGTCTTAGGAACCCCAGGGGGTTATCAGGACTCACCTGCTCGTGGTACTGCCCCTCCTGTTTCCCCCTAGACATCATTAACCCCTCACAAATGTCTCCCAACCCCCATTTTCCTTTTAATCCCCTCCCCCTACAGATCCCTTTGCCCTCCCAACACACCTTTTAACTCCCCTAAATGCATCCAAAGCACCCCAAACCCCCCCAAATTCCTATCCAACCACCCCCCCAAATCTCCCCCAGCCCCCCCTCAAATCCCTTCCAACCCCCCTCAAAGAGGGATCACCCAGCACCCTGGGACAGGAACACAGTGGGCTGTACTGGGGGCACTGGGCTGTACTGGGAGGGCACTGGGGGTGGCTCAGGTGTCCCATGACAACGTGGCCCAGCTCCAGGAGAGATCTGGGGAGCAGTGAGGAGGTACTGGTCTGTACTGGTTTGTGCCCCCAATCCCCAAAGCCCCTCCCCAGCTCCCCCAGGACCCTCCTGGACCCCAAAGCCCCCCAGGCCCCCCCAGGCCCCTGACTTGGTCCTGCTGCCCCTTGAGCATCTGCAGCTGCTGCAGAACCAGGCATTTCATCAGCAAATGTGCAGGTGACCCCAAGCTGGGGGTGTGTTGATGTGCTGGAAGGCAGGAGGGCTCTGCAGAGGGACCTGGCCCAGCTGGATCCATGGGCTGATTGCAAGGGGATGAGGGTCAAGCAGGCCAAGGGCCGGGTCCTGCCCTTTGGCCACAGGAAGCCCCGTCAGCCCCCCGGGCTGGGGCCAGAGTGTCTGGAGAGCAGGCAGGCAGAAAGGGAGCTGGGAGTGGGGATGGACAGGAAGCTGAAGAGGAGGCAGAGTGTGGCCAGGTGGCCAAGAGGGCCAATGGATGGTGGCCTGGCTGAGGAAGAGTGTGGCAGCAGGAGCAGGGAAGGGATTGTTGGGCTGGAGTGAGCGCTGGTGAGGCCACCCCTGGAGTGCTGTGTCCAGCTCTGGGCCCCTGAGTTGAGGAAGGCCCTGGAGGGGCTGGAGCAGGAGCAGAGAAGAGCAGCGAGGCTGGGGAAGGGAGTGGAGCACAAGTGGTGTGAGGAGAGGCTGAGGGAGCTGGGGGTGTTGAGGCTGGAGAAGAGGAGGCTCAGGGGAGACCTCCTGGCTCTCTGCAAGTCCCTGCCAGGAGGGTGTAGCCAGGTGGGGGGGGGGCTGTTGTGCCAGGAAGCAGCAGTAGGACAAGAGGGCTGGGTCTGGAGCTGTGCCAGGGGAGGTTTAGGTTGGATATTGGGAAGCAATTTTTTCCAGAGAGAGTAACATCTTCTCTCCGTTTTAGCCGTGAGCCCTCTGGCTTAGACATGGCCTGCGGGGAGCTGGGCTCTGGGCTTGCCTTGCCACTGCCCACAGAAGTGTCTCGAAGTGCGTGATGTTGGTTCTCATCTTCATCGTCCCCCTTCTTCACCAAACCCACAGGATTGTGGTGTGGGCTGGTGTGGGACACAGCTGAGCTGGCTTGCTTTAGACCCTGGTCCTGCTATAGATGAAGTCCTTGCAGTGCTGATGTGCCAGGGCTTTCCTTAGGGTGGAGCACCATCCATTAAAGCTTAGGCTGCCCTTCAGCTGCAGCAGCAGGTGAATCTGGGAGAAGCTCTGGCCCAGCAGGGCAGCCCAGCTCAGGAGGACGCACAGGAAGAGTGTGGAGCTGGGAGGGGAAGCTGCTTAAAGTGAGCCTGTGTTTCAGCACTTCTCTCAGCCCAGGCTGATGTTTGTTGTACTGGGAGGAGATGGCCAGGGCTGCTTCAAATCAGTTCCCAGGACAGACAGCACAAGTGTGCCCTGGTCACAGCTGTGTTCCAGCAGGAAACCTGGTGATTCAGAGCCTGATTTGCAGGAGGGGACTTCCTGCAGCCTTTGCTTTCTGATTGCTATGATTATTCTCATTAATGAGCAGGCACAGCCCAGGGAGAAGGGGGCTGAAGGAGCCAAGTAAGCATAGGAGGAGGGATAAGTAGGTGTTAACAATTTGTGGGCAGGTCTAAACTGGGAAACCAAGAGAGGAGTAGCATCAGTCATCCCTGCAGAGAGATGGTGGATCAGCCTTTGGCAGCGTGCTGGAGGTGTCCGGGTGAACCTCAGGGGAGAAGCTGCACAATTGATACCTTCTGATGGCAAGGCTTAGGTTTGGCTGGCCCAGGAGGTCGCCTCCCACCCTTCCTCACTTGGGATGTTCCCAAGCTGTCTGGGTTGAGGAAGGTCCACGGAGATGGTCTGACAGTTCTGCCTGGCCTCAGGGTCGAGGAGTAAAGGGTGGAGCCAGCTGGGATTACAGCGAGCCCAGGTTTCTGGTGGTGACTCTCAGGGGTGTTTTCCCTTTGGCTTGCAGAAGGGAGCTGGAGCGACTGGCTCGAGAGCATAAGGAAAGCAAAAAGGCGTCATCACAAGCCTCAGAAAAGCAAGATAAGCTGCAGAACAAGAATGGCCGCTCAGAGAAGATTAAGGTACCCGCAAAAGAGCAGCAGCAGGAAACCAAAAAACCAGAGGTCTGGACAAAGAGCAAAACAACAGCAGCAGGAAACCAAAATCCCAGAGGTGCCGAGTAAGCGGGACAGGATCTTGGACCTGAGGTTTGACATCTGTGAGTCTTCGCAGAACAGGATCAGACATGTTCTGTCATCCTGGGACAGGGTTCAGGGTATCATGAACCAAGTGCCAGACAAGTCCCAGTCTTCCCCTAAACACAGAGATGAGAAGAAGAGCAGTAAGTCTCCGGAGAAGCCAGAGAAGAATCCTCTGGAAAAACATGGCAGCCACAAGAGTCTTCAGCAGGAAGGGGAAGTTGCAGAAGGCTCAGTCGGAAGCCAGGATGCCGGAGTGCCCTGCTTGGACTTCCACGTCACGCGTCGTGAAAAGGTGTTTAGGAGGATCCTGAAGAGCAAGAAGCTGCCACCACCAAAGCAGGTAAAAGCCTGCAAGGCTCAGATGCTGAACTTGCCGTGGTCTGGGGCCCTGGAACAGTGTGTCCCCCGGGTGATAAGAACACAGAGCCTTGTCAAGGCCACTGATGATGTTCCACAATAGCTCTGCAGTATCTCTGTGGATGGGGAGGTTCTCAGCCTCCCTCAGATGTGTGGAAAGTGGGAGTGCTCTGTGTCCAAGCATTCCATCTGTTCAGAGAGTTTCTCAGTCTGGAAATCATTAAAAATGGTCCCAGGGCAGGGCAGCTCCCAGGCATTGTTCTCTTCAGCTGAGTCACTTGGGAGAGGTTTCTCTCTTGGTCCCACTGTAGGTCCTGCCTCTGCTCTGGAGCCTGCTGACCCGTGGGACATAAAAAAGCACTTGTACTCCGTGTAAATCAAAAACTCCACTGCCAAAAGCTCAGGGCCTTTAGGGAAGGAGTGTGAGGATGAAGGTGACAGGAGTATAAACAGGCTTTTCTCTTCTGTTTTAGATCCTGCACTCTCTGGGACTGGGACCTCCCATTCCCCCTGGCTCTCTTTTCTCTGTGGTCCCCTACCCAGAGGAGGACAGAGTCCCCACAGCAACAGAAGACCTCAGACACTTCATCTTTGTTGAACCTGAGGGTGCTGCTGCAGAAGATGATGTGGTGGGTACTCCTTTTGTGCCTTCAGTGAGGGTGCCAGGGCAGGGGACAGGTTGGATGGAAAAGGGTCACCGTGGAGGGGCAGTGAAGACGTGATGGGGCCCCATGTCTGCAGGCATCCTTTCCACCAGGGATGAGAGAAAAGAGATGGCTCTGCTGGAGACACAGAGCAGTTCTGTAAGACAACAGGAAAAAAATCGCTTAAACCCATCAACCCAAGGGTCCTTGGTGGGGAGAGGGGCCTGGGTAAGGAGGGGTGTCCGAGGCAAGACAAAGGCCAATAAGGAAGACCAAGTCCATGGGCAGTGGTGATTATTTATTCTCTCTCCTGTTGGCTAACAAACCCCATTCTGCTTTCCAGGAGGGGCGTGTCTCAGGGCAGGTCTCACCTCTCTCTCCCTTTTCTCTCTCCCCTCATGCCAAGGCCCCAGAGGCAGAGGCACAGGACCACTTGAAGAAGGGGAAAACCAGACACAAGTCTAGCAAGGAAAAGCCAAACTCCCCCCAGAGCCCGAAAAGTCTCCGTGATCACTCCCCAGAAACACCCAGAAGTTCACCTGAGCCAATGAAAAGCCAACTGCAGAGTGACTCAACCCTCGAGAGACCTGCCAGGTGAGCTGCAGGGGAGGAGGTG
>NW_024103503.1:22987-55401 GCF_003945595.2 Pipra filicauda | reverse complement strand
CAAAAGGGGGATCTGGGGAACTCCTGGCCTGTCCCATTGGCCTGAGGACCGGGGAAGTCCATGCAGCAGATCCTCCTCAGTGCCATCCCATGGCATGGGCAGGACAACCAGGGGATCAGGCCCAGCCAGCGTGGGGTTGGGAAAGGCAGGTCCTGCCTGACCAACCTCATCTCCTTCTCTGACAAAGGACCTGCTCAGCAGCTGAGGGAAAGGCTGGGGATGTGTCTCTGTGGAATTCCAGAAAGCCTTTGGCAGCATCTCCCCCAGCATCTCCTGCACAAACTGGCTGCTCATGGCTTGCCCAGGGACCTGTTTGCTGGGTGACAAAGTGTCTGATGGCCCAGGGAGTGGTGGGGAATGGAAGGAAATCCAGGTGAGGCCAGTCACTAGTGGGGTTCCCAAGGGCTCAGGGTTGGGGCTGCTCCTGTTTAACATCATTCTTGATGGTCTGGGCCAGGGGATTGAGTGTCCCCTCAGGAAAGTCGTGGACAACACCATGTTGGGTGTGAGTGTGGATGTGCTGGAGGGCAGGAAGGCTCTGCAGAGGGATCTGGACAGGCTGGATCAATAAGGCCAAGTGTCAGGGCCTGCCCTTGGGTCCCAACAACCCCCTGGAACGCTCCAGGCTGGGGGCAGAGGGGCTGGAGAGCTGCTCAGCAGGAAGGGGCTTGGGGGTGCTGCTTGACAGCGGCTGGATATGAGGCAGAGTGTGCCCGGGGGGGCAAGAAGGCCAAGGGCATGGTGGCCTTTGTGGAGAAGAGTGTGGCCAGCAGGAGCAGAGAACTGATTGCCCCTCTGTGCTGGGCACTGGGGAGGCCCCACCTGGAGTGCTGTGTCCAGTTCTGGCCCCTCAGTGCAAAAAGGCCCTTGAGGGGCTGGAGCGTGTCCAGAGAAGGGAACGGAGCTGGGGAAGGCTCTGGAAAACATGTCTGCTGAGGGACGGCTGAGGGAACTGGGCTTGTTGAGTCTGGAGAAGGGGAGGCTCAGGGGGGACCTCATTGCTCTCTACAATGATCTGAAAGCAGGTTTTTAGTGGAGTTGGGGTCGTTCTCTTCTGACAAGGCGATAGTGAAAGGTTGTGAGGGAATGGCCTTAAATTGCCTTGGGCAAGGTTCATATTAGATATTAAAGAAACCTTTTTCCACTGAGAGGGTGTTCAATCATTGGAACAAGTAGTCCAGGAAGGTGGTGCAGTCTCTGGAAGTGTTCAGGTGTGTGGAGGGTTGACTTTGGCTGGACACCAGGTGCCCTCCTAGCCACTCTATCACTCCTTTCCCAGCAGGACATGGGAGAGAGTAAGGTGGGAAAAAAACCAACCGGTGGTTTGAGATAAGGCAGTTTATTTAAAGCAAAAGACAGCAGGGTTTGTTCTCTGCTTCCCATGAGCAGCCATGGTCGGCCACTCCCGAGGAGCAGGGCTTGGGTCCGTGGGACGGTTCCTCAGCAGGCAGCCATCAGACAATGAATGCCCCCCTCCTGCTCCCTGCCTCAGCTTTTAGAGCTGAGCTGACCTCCCATGGTCTGCAATGTCCCTTGGGTCAGTTGGGCTCAGCTGGCCTACTTGGGTCCCCTGCCAGGCTCTTGCCCTCAGCTAAGGAAGGAATGTCCCAGTGTTGGTGCTGTGCTCAGCAGTGGCCAAAACACTGGGGTGTTCTCAACCCCCTTCCAGCTGCCAATGCCAAGCCCAGCCCTGGCAGGGCTGCTGTGGGGAACTGAACTGCAGCTCAGCCAGACCCAACCCAAATGTCTATGGCACATATTCTATAGAATCCATCCTTAGGTGTTGTATGATAGATCTGTAGGATATTACAAATAATAAGCAATAATAAGGCAAGTGTCCTCCTTAGGGACACACCCACACAGCCCCCAAACTACTGCCTGGGTTTGTTCCCTGGGGGTCTCTGCAGCAGCAAGCACAGCCCCACACTGACTGCTCTGGGCTGTGCAGGCATTTGTGGTTCTGCCTGTCTCACACCCCCCCCCAACCTTGGGATGGATCTGGATGTGACTGGATGTGATGTCGCAGGGGAGATGTGATGTCATAAGGGAGATGTGATGACATATTATGGTTGTGACGTTGGTAGATATGATATCACAGAAAGGATGTGATGTCACAGGGGAACTCTGATGTCACGAGGAGTATGTAATGTCATTTGGGAAATGTGATGTCACAGGAAGAATGTGATGTCATATGATGGGTGTCAAATCATAGGAGAGCTGTGATGTCACAGGGGAGCATGTCACGTCACAGGGATGATATGGCATCAGAAGAGAGATGTGATATCATATGAAGGATATGACATCACAGGGGAGATGTGATGTCATAGAAAGGCTATGATGTCATAGGGGAACTGTGATGTCACAAAAAGGATGTGATGTCACAGGGGAGGACCTGACATCACAGGCATGATATGATATCACAGTAGAGGTCTGATGTCACAGAGGAGGTGTGATGTCATATTATGGTTGTGATGTCACAAGGATGGATGTGATGTCAGGAGGAGGTGTGGTGTCACGGGGAGGACATGATGTCACAGGAAGGATGTGATGTCACAGGAAGGACGTGCATTCACAGGGATTCTATGATATCACAGAAAAGATGTGATGTCATATGAAGGACGTGATGTCATATGGGAGATTTGATGTCAAAGAAAAATGTGATGTCATAGGGGAGCTGTGATGTCACAGGGACAATGTGATGTCATGGGGAGGATGGGCTGTCACAGGGCAGGTGTGATGTCAGAGGGATGATATGATATCACTGGAGAGATGTGATGCCATATGATGGATGTGACATCATAAAGGAGCCTTGATGTCACAACAAGGATATGATGTCACAGGGGAGGTGTGATGTCACAGGGAGGATTTGATGTCACAGGTGAGCACGGGATGTCACAGGGATGATATGATATCACAGAAGAGATGTGACATCACAGGAAGGGTATGATGTCACTGGGCAACTGTGATATCATGGGGAGGTGTGATGTCATAGGGGAGATGTGATGTCACAGGGGAGGATGTGATGTCACAGGGATTATTTGCTATCACAGGAGAGGTGTGATGTCATATGATGGATGTGATGTCATACGGGAAATGTGATGTCACAGGGTGGATGTGTTATCATAGGGAGCTGTGATGTCACAGGGACGATGTGATGTCACAGGGGAGCACGTGACATCACAGTGATGATACGATATCACAGGATATATGTGATGTCATATGATGGATGTGATATAGGACAGATGTGATGTCACAGGGAGGTGTGTTGTCACAGGAACATATGATGTCAGAGGGGAGGACGTGATGTCACAGGGATAATATGTTATCACATGAGAGATGTGATGTCATATGATACATGTGACATCACAGAGGAGCTGTGATATCACATGAAAAATGTGATGTCACAGGACCGATATGATGTCATAGGGGAGATGTGGATGTCACAGGACGGATGTGATGTCACAGGGAGGATGTTATGTCACAGGGGAGCTGTGATGTCACAAGGGAGGACATGACATCACAGGGATGATCTGATATCACAAGGGACATGTGATGTCTTATGATGGATGTGACGCCATAGGGAAGATGTGATGTCTCAGGAAGGACGTGATGTCACAGAGCAGGTGTGATATCATGGGGAGGATGTGATGTCACAGGAAAGATCTGATGTCACAGGGGAGCTGTGATTGTAACCGTTCGTTTGGATACATGTCCAGAATAAAGACATGTGCCAGAAATACTCAAACACACAAAATATCTTTTATTACAGTGAGAATAATAATAATAATAATAAACTTAGCAAGAGGAATCAAAAACTAAAAAGGATACAACATAACTACCTTATCGGGTGGCATTAAAACAAATACTACAAACAGCATTTAATACAGTATTAACTAGTGAAAAGGGATACCAAGAAAGGATCTTAACACAATATTATGGATAACACGATACTGGTTAGTAAAAAGGGAAACTAAAGGAAAAATAGGATAAGCATAAAAGGGGAATTAAAGGAACACTAAAAGGACATTAAAAAGTTTGTTCTCTCAGTTGCTTCCTCTCAATAAACTGTGCTTACCCACACAGACAGGCCAGGGCTGCCAGGATCTGCAGCAGCTGGTCGGTGCCCGTGCTTAGCGGGGACAGTCTCCATGGCAGGATGAGGATGGCTCACCCCAGCAGTCCTGACACCCCATTTTATCAGCTCTACATTACACCACGTAGGGTCAGTACCCAGTATAAGGTGATGCCTGAAAGGCAGCCAAACACCACCTAATCATTACCTCATGGCAACAGTCTGTGCATGCCCTGCTGTAGGGCAAGGGGCCAGCGACCCCTGCCCACAGAATCTTCCTCCCATCATCATCTTTCTCAGCCCTGTGGATGACCTCTACCACTGTGTTTCAAGGGTAGATGTATCTATCTTGCAATACGTAGTAAAACCAAGGAAGAACTCAGCTCTGATAATAGGGGATATCAAGCTGACTTGCTAAAAAGCACAATGGACCTCACAATTCGCTTGTGCCGTGAAGTTACATTGTACCATACTCTGGCTGGTTTCACATCCTAATATGATTCCGTTCTCACACCTCTATGCTCCATTGATAATCTAATTAAAAAGTACCCCCCTTATAGGGCACCTTTTGTCTGGCAGGAAACTTCATTTGGATTCAATTTTTCTGGAGGTGGGACAAGCCATTGTAGTACAGTGCTGAAAAAAGGGAACAGCAGCTCTTTCCACCAGGAAAAAAAGTCTGAATCCTTTAGTTTCAGGTCCAGTTGTTGGGACAGCCTGGGCATTTCTTCGGCAGGACGAGTTTTCTGTGGTGGCACCTTTTGTCTGGCAGGAATCTACATTTACATTAAATTTTCCAGGAGGTGGGACCGGCCATGGCAGCGCAGGGCTCAAAAAAGGGAACAGCAGTTCTTTCCACCAGGAAAAAAAGTCTGGAGGCTTTGGCTTTGAGGTGAAGTTGTTGGGGTAGTCTGGGCACTTCTTGGGCAGCAAGAGTTTTTTCTGGTGGCACCTTTTTCTAGGAGGAATCTTCATTTGGATTCAAAATTCCAGGACGTTGGACCAGCCATTGCAGCGCAGGGCTGAAAAAAGGGAACAGCAGCTCCTTCGACCAGGAAAAAAAGTCTGGAAGCTTTGGCTTTGAGGTGTAGTTTTTGGGGCAGCCAGGGTACTTCTTGGGCAGCAAGAGTTTTCTGTGGTGGTACCTTTTGTCTGGCAGGAATCTTCAGTTGGATTCAAATTTCCAGGAGGTGGGACAGACCATTGCAGCGCAGGGCTGAAAAAAGGGAAAAGCAGCTCCTTCCACCAGGAAAAAAAGTCTGGAGGCTTTGGCTTTGAGGTGCAGTTGTTGGGGAAGCCTGGGTACTTCTTGGGCAGCAAGAGTTTTCCGTAGTGGCACCTTTTTTCAGGCAGGAATCTTCAGTTGGAGTAAATTTTTCCAGGACGTGGGACCGGCCCTTGCAGCGCAGGGCTCATAAATGGGAACAGCAGTTCTTTCACTAAGCAAAAAAAAGTCTGGAAGCTTTGGTTTCAGGTGCAGTTGTTGGGGCAGCCTGGGCACTTATTGGGCAGGAAGGACTTTCTGTGGTGGCACCTTTTGTCTGGCAGGAATCTTCATTTAGAGAAACTTTTCCAGGAGGTGGGACCAGTCATTGCAGCGCAGGGCTCAAAAAAGAGAACAGCAGCTCCTTCCACCAGGAAATAAAGTCTGGAAGCTTTGGCTTTGAGGTACAGTTGTTGGGGTACTCTGGGCACTTCTTGGGGAGGAAGAACGTTCTGTGGTGGCACCTGTTGTCTGGCAGGAATCTTCAGTTGGATTCAATTTTTCAGGAGTTTGGACCGGCCATTGCAGAGCAGGGCAGAAAAAAGGGAACAGCAGCTCTTTCCACCAGGAAAAAAGTCTGGAAGCTATGGCTTTGAGGTGCACTTGTTCGGGCAGCCTGGGCACTTATTGGACAGGAAGAGTTTTCTGTGGTGGCACCTTTTGTCTGGCAGGAATCTTCATTTGGAGTAAATTTTCCAGGAGGTGGGACCGGCCATTGCAGAGCAGGCCTGAATAGAGGGAACAGCAGCTCTTTCCACCAGGAAAAAAAGTCTGGAAGCTTTGGCTTTGAGGTGCAGTTGTTGGGGTAGACTGGGCACTTCTTGGGCAGCAAGAGTTTTTTCTGGTGGCACCTTTTTCTAGGAGGAATCTTCATTTGGATTCAAAATTCCAGGATGTTGGACCGACCATTGCAGCGCAGGGCAGAAAAAAGGGAACAGCAGCTCTTTCCAACAGGAAAAAAAGTCTGGAAGCTTTGGCTTCAGGTGCAGTTGTTGGGGCAGCCTGGGCACTTCTTGGGCCGCAAGAGTTTTCTGTGGTGGTGCCTTTTGTCTGGCAGGAATCTTCAGTTGGAGTAAATTTTCCAGGAGGTGGGACAGACCATTGCAGCGCAGGGCTGAATAAAACGAACAGCAGCTCTTTCCACCAGGAAAAAAAGTCTGGAAACTTTGGCTTTGAGGTGCAGTTGTTGGGGCAGCCTGGGCACTTCTTGAACAGTAGGAGTTTTCTATGGTGGCACCTTTTGTCTTGCAGGAATCTTCATTTGGAGTAAATTTTTCCAGGAGGTGAGACCGGCCATTGCAGCGCAGGGCAGAAAAAAGGGAACAGCAGCTCTTTCCACCAGGAAAAAAGTCTGGAAATTTTGGCTTTGAGGTACAGTTTTTGGGGAAGCCTGGGCACTTCTTGGGCAGTAAGAACTTCCTGTGGTGGCACCTTTTGTCTGGCAGGAATCTTCAGTTGGAGTAAATTTTTACAGGAGGTGGGACAGGCCATTGTAGCGCAGGGCTGAATAAAGGGAACAGCAGCTCTTTCCACCAGGAAAAAAAGTCTGGAAGCTTTGGCTTTGAGGTGCAGTTGTTGGGGTAGTCTGGGAACTTCTTGGGCAGGAAGAGTTTTTTCTGGTGGCACCTTTTTTTCTAGGAGGAATCTTCATTTGGATTCCAAATTCCAGGAGGTGGGACGGGCCATTGCAGCGCAGGGCAGAAAAAAGGGAACAGCAGCTCCTTCCACCAGGAAAAAAGGTCTGGAAGTTTTGGCTTTGAGGTGCAGTTGTCGGGGTAGGGCAGCCTGCGCACTTCTTGTGCAGCAAGAGTTTTTTCTGGTGGCACCTTTTGTCTGGCAGGAATCTTCAGTTGGAGTAAATTTTTCCAGGAGGTGGGACAGGCCATTGCAGCGTAGGGCAGAAAAAAGGGAACAGCAGCTCTTTCCACCAGGAAAAAAGTCTGGAAGCTTTGGCTTTGAGGTGCAGTTTTTGGGGCAGCCTGGGCACTTCTTGGGCCGCAAGAGTTTTCTGTGGTGGTGCCTTTTGTCTGGCAGGAATCTTCAGTTGGAGTAAATTTTCCAGGAGGTGGGACCGACCATTGCAGCGCAGGGCAGAAAAAAGGGAACAGCAGCTCCTTCCACCAGGAAAAAAGTCTGGAAATTTTGGCTTTGAGGTACAGTTTTTGGGGAAGCCTGGGCACTTCTTGGGCAGTAAGAACTTCCTGTGGTGGCACCTTTTGTCTGGCAGAAATCTTCATTTGGAGTAAATTTTTCCAGGAGGTGGGACAGGCCATTGCAGAGCAGGGCAGAAAAAAGGGAACAGCAGCTCTTTCCACCAGGAAAAAAAGTCTGGAGGCTTTGGCTTTGAGGTGCAGTTCTTGGGGTAGTCTGGTCATTCTTGGGCAGGAAGATCTTTCTCTGGTGGCACCTTTTGTCTGGCAGGAATCTTCATTTGGAGTAAATTTTCCAGGAGGTGGGACAGGCCATTGCAGCGCAGGGCTGAATAGAGGGAACAGCAGCTCTTTCCACCAGGAAAAAAAGTCTGGAAGCTTTGGCTTTGAGGTGCAGTTGTTGGGGCAGCCTGGGCACTTCTTGGGCAGGACGAGTTTTCTGCGGTGGCACCTTTTGTCTCGTAGCAATCTTCATTTAGAGTAAATTTTCCAGGAGGTGGGACCGGCCATTGCAGCGCAGGCGTGAAAAAAGGGAACAGTATCTCTTCCACCAGGAAAAAAAGTCTGGAAGCTTTGGCTTTGAGGTGCAGTTGTTGGGGTAGTCTGGGAACTTCTTGGGCAGGAAGAGTTTTTTCTGGTGGCACCTTTTTCTAGGAGGAATTTTCATTTGGATTCAAAATTCCAGGACGTTGGACCAGCCATTGCAGCGCAGGGCAGAAAAAGGGAACAGCAGCTCCTTCCACCAGGAAAAAAGTCTGGAAGCTTTGGCTTCAGGAGCAGTTGTTGGTAGGGCAGCCTGGGCACTTCTTGGGCAGCAAGAGTTTTCTCTGGTGGTACCTTTTGTCTAGGAGGAATCTTCATTTGGATTCAAAATTCCAGGAGGTGGGACCGGCCATTGCAGCGCAGGGCAGAAAAAAGGGAACAGCAGCTCCTTCCACCAAGAAAAAAGGTCTGGAAGCTTTGGCTTTGAGGTGCAGTTCTAGGGGTAGTCTGGGCACTTCTTGGGCAGCAAGAGTTTTCTGTGGTGGCACCTTTCGTCTGGCAGGAATCTTCATTTAGAGTAATTTTTCCAGGAGGTGGGACAGGCCATTGCAGCGCAGGGCAGAAAAAAGGGAGCAGCAGCTCCTTCCACCAGGAAAAAAAGTCTGGAAGCTTTGTCTTCAGGTGCAGTTGTTGGGGCAGCCTGGGCACTTCTTGGGCAGCAAGAGTTTTCTGTGGTGGCACCTTTTGTCTGACAGGAATCTTCAGGTGGAGTAAATTTTCCAGGAGGTGGGACCGGCCATTGCAGCGCAGGGCTGAATAAAGGGAACAGCAGCCCTTTCCACCAGGAAAAAAAGTCTGGAAGCTTTGGCTTTGAGGTGCAGTTCTTGGGGTAGTCTGGTCATTCTTGGGCAGGAAGATCTTTCTCTGGTGGCACCTTTTGTCTGGCAGGAATCTTCAGGTGGAGTAAATTTTTCCAGGAGGTGGGACAGGCCATTGTAGCGCAGGCCTGAATAGAGGGAACAGCAGCTCTTTCCAGCAGGAAAAAAAGTCTGGAAGCTTTGGCTTCAGGTGCAGTTGTTGGTAGGGCAGCCTGGGCACTTCTTGGGCAGCAAGAGTTTTTTCTGGTGGCACCTTTTTCTAGGAGGAATCTTCATTTGGATTCCAAATTCCAGGAGGTGGGACCGGGCATTGCAGCGCAGGGCAGAAAAAAGAGAACAGCAGCTCTTTCCACCAGGAAAAAAAGTCTGGAGGCTTTGGCTTTGAGGTGCAGTTGTTGGGGTAGTCTGGGCACTTCTTGGGCAGCAAGAGTTTTTTCTGGTGGCACCTTTTTCTAGGAGGAATCTTCATTTGGATTCCAAATTCCAGGACGTTGGACCGGCCATTGCAGCGCAGGGCAGAAAAAAGAGAACAGCAGCTCTTTCCACCAGGAAAAAAGTCTGGAAGCTTTGGCTTCAGGTGCAGTTGTTGGGGCAGCCTGGGCACTTCTTGGGAAGCAAGAACTTTCGGTGGTAGCACCTTTTGTCTGGCAGGAATCTTCAGTTGGAGTAAATTTTCCAGGAGGTGGGACCGGCCATTGCAGAGCAGGGCAGAAAAAAGAGAACAGCAGCTCTTTCCACCAGGAAAAAAAGTCTGGAAGCTTTGGCTTTGAGGTGCAGTTGTTGGGGTAGCCTGGGCACTTATTGGGCAGCAAGAGTTTTCTGTGGTGGCACCTTTTGTCTTGCAGGAATCTTCAGGTGGAGTAAATTTTTCCAGGAGGTGGGACAGGCCATTGCAGCGCAGGGCACAAAAAAGGGAACAGCAGCTCTTTCCACCAGGAAAAAAAGTCTGGAAATTTTGGCTTTGAGGTACAGTTTTTGGGGATGCCCGGGCACTTCTTGGGCAGGAAGAACTTTCTCTGGTGGTACCTTTCGACTGGCAGGAATCTTCATTTGGAGTAAATTCTTCCAGGAGGTGGGACCGGCCATTGCAGCGTTGGGCAGAAAAAAGGGAACAGCAGCTCTTTCCACCAGGAAAAAAAGTCTGGAAGCTTTATCTTCAGGTGCAGTTGTTGGGGCAGCCTGGGCACTTCTTGGGCAGCAATAGTTTTTTCTGGTGGCACCTTTTGTCTGGCAGGAATCTTCATTTGGATTCAAAATTCCAGGACGTTGGACCAGCCATTGCAGCGCAGGGCAGAAAAAAGGGAACAGCAGCTCCTTCCACCAGGAAAAAAAGTCTGGAAGCTTTGGCTTTGAGGTGCAGTTGTTGGGGTAGTCTGGGCACTTCTTGGGCAGTAGGAGTTTTCTGTGGTGGCACCTTTTGTCTTGCAGGAATCTTCATTTGGATTAAATTTTTCCAGGAGGTGGGACAGGCCATTGCAGCCCAGGGCACAAAAAAGGGAACAGCAGCTCTTTCCACCAGGAAAAAAAGTCTGGAAATTTTGGCTTTGAGGTACAGTTTTTTTGGGAAGCCTGGGCACTTCTTGGGTAGGAAGAGTTTTCTGTGGGGGCACCTTTTGTCTGGCAGAAATCTTCATTTGGAGTAAATTTCTACAGGAGGTGGGACAGGCCATTGCAGCGCAGGCCTGAATAGAGGGAACAGTAGCTCTTTCCACCAGGAAAAAAAGTCTGGAAGCTTTGGCTTTGAGGTGCAGTTGTTGGGGCAGCCTGGGCACTTCTTGGGCAGGACGAGTTTTCTGTGGTGGCACCTTTTGTCTGGCAGGAATCTTCAGTTGCAGTAAATTTTCCAGGAGGTGGGACCGACCATTGCAGCGCAGGGCTGAATAAAGGGAACAGCAGCTCCTTCCACCAGGAAAAAAAGTCTGGAAGCTTTGGCTTTGAGGTGCAGTTGTTGGGGCAGCCTGGGCATTTCTTGGGCAGCAAGAGTTTTTCCTGGTGGCACCTTTTGTCTAGGAGGAATCTTCATTTGGATTCCAAATTCCAGGAGGGGCGACCGGCCATTGCAGCGCAGGGCAGAAAAAAGGGAACAGCAGCTCTTTCCACCAGGAAAAAAGTCTGGAAGCTTTGGCTTCAGGTGCAGTTGTTGGGGCAGCCTGGGCACTTCTAGAACAGTAGGAGTTTTCTGTGGTGGCACCTTTTGTCTTGCAGGAATCTTCATTTGGAGTAAATTTTTCCAGGAGGTGAGACCGGCCATTGCAGCGCAGGGCAGAAAAAAGGGAACAGCAGCTCTTTCCACCAGGAAAAATGTCTGGAAATTTTGGCTTTGAGGTACAGTTTTTGGGGAAGCCTGGGCACTTCTTGGGCAGTAAGAACTTCCTGTGGTGGCACCTTTTGTCTGGCAGGAATCTTCAGTTGGAGTAAATTTTTACAGGAGGTGGGACAGGCCATTGTAGCGCAGGGCTGAATAAAGGGAACAGCAGCTCTTTCCACCAGGAAAAAAAGTCTGGAAGCTTTGGCTTTGAGGTGCAGTTGTTGGGGTAGTCTGGGAACTTCTTGGGTAGCAAGAGTTTTTTCTGGTGGCACCTTTTTTTCTAGGAGGAATCTTCATTTGGATTCCAAATTCCAGGAGGTGGGACGGGCCATTGCAGCGCAGGGCAGAAAAAAGGGAACAGCAGCTCCTTCCACCAGGAAAAAAGGTCTGGAAGTTTTGGCTTTGAGGTGCAGTTGTCGGGGTAGGGCAGCCTGCGCACTTCTTGTGCAGCAAGAGTTTTTTCTGGTGGCACCTTTTGTCTGGCAGGAATCTTCAGTTGGAGTAAATTTTTCCAGGAGGTGGGACAGGCCATTGCAGCGTAGGGCAGAAAAAAGGGAACAGCAGCTCTTTCCACCAGGAAAAAAAGTCTGGAGGCTTTGGCTTTGAGGTGCAGTTCTAGGGGTAGTCTGGTCATTCTTGGGCAGGAAGATGTTTCTCTGGTGGCACCTTTTGTCTGGCAGGAATCTTCATTTGGAGTAAATTTTCCAGGAGGTTGGACCAGCCATTGCAGCGCAGGGCAGAAAAAAGGGAACAGCAGCTCTTTCCAACAGGAAAAAAAGTCTGGAAGCTTTGGCTTTGAGGTGCAGTTGTTGGGGTAGTCTGGGCACTTCTTGGGCAGCAAGAGTTTTTTCTGGTGGCACCTTTTTCTAGGAGGAATCTTCATTTGGATTCCAAATTCCAGGAGGTGGGACCGGCCATTGCAGCGCAGGGCAGAAAAAAGGGAACAGCAGCTCTTTCCACCAGGAAAAAAGTCTGGAAGGTTTGGCTTCAGGTGCAGTTGTTGGGGCAGCCTGGGCACTTCTTGGGCCGCAAGAGTTTTCTGTGGTGGTGCCTTTTGTCTGGCAGGAATCTTCAGTTGGAGTAAATTTTCCAGGAGGTGGGATCGACCATTGCAGCGCAGGGCTGAATAAAGTGAACAGCAGCTCTTTCCACCAGGAAAAAAAGTCTGGAAGCTTTGGCTTTGAGGTGCAGTTGTTGGGGCAGCCTGGGCACTTCTTGAACAATAGGAGTTTTCTGTGGTGGCACCTTTTGTCTTGCAGGAATCTTCATTTGGAGTAAATTTTTCCAGGAGGTGGGACAGGCCATTGCAGTGCAGGGCAGAAAAAAGGGAACAGCAGCTCTTTCCACCAGGAAAAAAAGTCTGGAAGCTTTGGCTTTGAGGTGCAGTTTTTGGGGAAGCCTGGGCACTTCTTGGGCAGGAAGAACTTCCTGTGGTGGCACCTTTTGTCTGGCAGGAATCTTCAGTTGGAGTAAATTTTCCAGGAGGTGGAACCGACCATTGCAGCGCACGGCTGAATAAAGGGAACAGCAGCTCTTTCCACCAGGAAAAAAGTCTGGATTCTTTGGCTTCAGGTGCAGTTGTTGGGGCATCTTGGGCACTTCTTGGGCATGAAGAACTTTCTGTGGTGGCACCTTTTGTCTGGCAGGAATCTTCAGGTGGAGTAAATTTTCCAGGAGGTGGGACAGGCCATTGCAGAGCAGGGCAGAAAAAAGGGAACAGCAGCTCTTTCCACCAGGAAAAAAAGTCTGGAAGCTTTGGCTTTGAGGTACAGTTGTTGGTAGGGCAGCCTGGGCACTTCTTGGGCAGCAAGAGTTTTTTCTGATGGCACCTTTTGTCTAGGAGGAATCTTCATTTGGATTCCAAATTCCAGGAGGTGGGACCGGCCATTGCAGCGCAGGGCAGAAAAAAGGGAACAGCAGCTCCTTCCACCAGGAAAAAAAGTCTGGAAATTTTGGCTTTGAGGTGCAGTTGTTGGGGTAGTCTGGGCACTTCTTGGGCAGCAAGAGTTTTTTCTGGTGGCACCTTTTGACTGACAGGAATCTTCAGGTTGAGTAAATTTTTCCAGGAGGTGGGACAGGCCATTGCAGCGTAGGGCAGAAAAAAGGGAACAGCAGCTCCTTCCACCAGGAAAAAAGGTCTGGAAGCTTTGGCTTTGAGGTGCAGTTGTTGGGGTAGTCTGGGCACTTCTTGGGCAGCAAGAGTTTTCTGTGGTGGCACCTTTTGTCTAGGAGGAATCTACATTTAGAGTAAATTTTCCAGGAGGTGGGACAGGCCATTGCAGCGCAGGGCAGAAAAAAGGGAACAGCAGCTCTTTCCACCTGGAAAAAAAAGTCTGGAGGCTTTGGCTTCAGGTGCAGTTGTTGGGGTAGTCTGGGCACTTCTTGGGCAGCAAGAGTTTTTTCTGGTGGCACCTTTTGTCTAGGAGGAATCTTCATTTACATTTTATTTTTAGGAGGTGGGACCGGCCATTGCAGCGCAGGGCAGAATAAAGGGAACAGCAGCTCTTTCCACCAGGAAAAAAAGTCTGGAAACTTTGGCTTTGAGGTACAGTTTTTGGGGAAGCCTGGGCACTTCTTGGGCAGCAAGAACTTTCTGTAGTGGCACCTTTTGTCTGGCAGGAATCTTCATTTACATTCCATTTTCCAGAAGGTGGGACCGGCCATTGCAGAGCAGGGCAGAAAAAAGGGAACAGCAGCTCTTTCCACCAGGAAAAAAAGTCTGGAACCTTTGGCTTCAGATGTAGTTGGTGGAGCCTGGGCACTTCTTGGGCAGCAAGAGTTTTCTGTGGTGGCACCTTTTGTCTGGCAGGAATCTTCATTTACATTCCAATTTCCAGGAGGTGGGATTGGCCATTGCAAAGCAGGGCTGAAAAAAGGGAACAGCAGCTCTTTCCACCAGGAAAAAAATCTGGAACCTTTAATTCAGGTGTAGTTGTTGGGGCTGTGTGGCACTTCTTGGGCAGCAAGTGTTTTCTTTGGTGGCTCCTTTTGTCTGGCACGAATCTTCAGTTGGATTCAATTTTCCCGGAGGTGAGACAGGCTGTTGTAGTGTAGGGCAGAAAAAAGGGAACAGCAGCTCTTTCCACCAGGAAAATAGGTCTGGAAGCTTTGGCTTTGAGGTGCAGCTTTTGGCGCAGCCTGGGCACTTCTTGGGCAGCAAGATTTTTCTGTGGTGGCATCTTTTGTCTGGCAGGAATCTTCGGCTGGAGTCAATTTTTTAAAAGGTAGGACCTGCCATTGCAGCGCAGGGCTGAAAAAAGGGAATCAGCAGCCCTTTCCCCCAGGAAAGAAAGTCTGGATCCTTTGGCTTCAGGTGCAGTCGTTGTGGTAGCCTTGGCATTTCTTGGGCAGCAAGAGCTTTCTGTGGTGGCATGTTTTGTCTCGGAGGTGTTTGTTCCTTGTTAGCAAGTCCCTTATGGCGTCAATCACAGAACACTGGGACTGCTCACAGGGCATGACGAAGGAATACAGCAGCAGTGCGGAAAGAGGAGGTAGAAAAATACATATGTGTATCTAATATACTTCCTCAATTAGAGAAATCGCTAATCTTGTCACATGATTTGTACTGGACCCTTCTAAGGATGTACTTTTGCCCAGACCCTTTGCTCCAGATGTGCCAGCTACACCAAATGAAACCAGAGAGAATCTCAGCGAAGCCAAAAATCAGCTCTTATGGCACTTGGCACTCTATGGGGTTTAGCACTGGAGCTCAATCTCTCTGGGATGGCTGGTCCAGAACAGTTCATTTAATGAACGGTGCTGTTGCTGAACTTCCCTGGGCACGTTGCAATTGGCTACTGAGGCTGAAAGGTTTCCTCTAAGGATTTTTATCTTTTGAAACTACAGGCTGAATTTGAGGGATAAACTCCAGTTTTCTGAAAGTGGAAAGTTGATAAAACAGAAAAGACTGTTTCTTCTACAACAGATTTGAAATAGTCCACTTGTAAAAATCACAAAGCTTGAAGTCTACTCAGCAGAGCTGATTCCTCATCTGCACTGATCATCAGCAACTGGACTCTCTCCTATTTCAGGGTCTCATCTCTGTACACTGGATTAAGGCCTCCTAACTTCTTAAGAAAAGTAGTGTTATAAGCTCACAGTTCTGGCAAGGTTTCCTTAGCAGATGGGTTGAAAAGCAAAACTTTGTTGCCATGACCAACGAATGCAGAGCCCAAGGTTGTTTGTGGTGCTAGCTTTGCTCCACTCTCTAATAACTTCTGTCCAGATCAGTGCTGGCAACAAGAATTCCAGGTTAACGCTTGTTTCATTTTTCAGGCTTTGCATTTCAAGAATGCAGAGTTGTTATTGGAAACTCTGCCATGGTTGTCAGTAACAGCCTCGGAAAACAGTTTTTCTTATTTCTGAGGGAGAAGTTTCCAACCCAGCTTTGGAGTATGGAAATAGTTGAATAATTTGTTGTACAATTGGAAATAAAAATCAATACCTTTGCTCTGATTAATGTCTTAACTTATATTTGGCTAAAGAGCTCTTTTCTTGTTACCTTCTTTAAAAAATAGGACCCATAAGCAGAAAGGTGATCCCCTAAAGTGTTGCAACCTTTTAAGTCCACTTGTTGCCACACAACAATAGCATGCCAATATCACATCCAAAGATACAGAATCTTACAGAGATACACACAAATATATACCTATACATATCTATGTATGTATATCTATCTACCTACACATATCTATACATATCTATACAAATACACACAAGAAAGTTTGGGGTTCCTGATGAGAGTTCTACACGGGTAATGAACAGAGGACTGGTTTGATGTGTCATACAACTGTGGGGACCAAGAACGTATGTTCTGAGCTTTGATTTACTGTCCTGGTTTGTAACTGCCTGCCTTCCCTTTGGGGGGAACACAGGCCTCTATTTTGCACGGTCTGTTTTGTTTTACTTGGCAGTGTAGACTAGGGGCAGAAGAGTTTTTGGAGCCAAACAGCTCGATGCAGATTCAGTTCCTTTAGTGGTGCCTAAAACTCAGGAGCTGGACTCCACGGTGCCGGTGGGACCCTCCCAACTCAGCACGTTCCATGATTCCATCAAGTCCATCTGTCAGCCCAGCACTGCCCCAGCAACCCCCAAACCACTAAAGCGTGTCAGCCATGGCCAGATGCAGGTGCCTCTGAAACACCTGCCGGCGTGCTGGCTCCGCCTGGGCAACCCATTGCAGTGCCCGAGCCCCCCCCGAAAAACACAGCCAGAAACCTTTCTCCAGGAGCTGACCTGAAGCTCCCCTGCCTCAGCCTCGGGCCACGTGCCCCGCTCCTCCCAGCGCAGGCTCCTTTCCAGCAGCCCCCTCGGCAGAAGGCGGCTCAGGGCTCCCCTCTGCCCCCCCGGCCGGCTCCGCTCCGGCCCCGCTCCCGCCACGGCCCCGCTCGGCTCTGCACGGGGAAGGAACGCGCCCAGCCCCGGACAGACACCCCCGGGGGCCGCGCACCGGGGGACTGTCCCCGGGGCTCACTCACCGGGGGTCCCTCCTCGGGGGTGACTTACCGGGGTTCCCTCCCCGGGGGTCACTTGCCAGGGGTTGTTCACCGCGGGTCGCTCACCGGGGGTCCCTCCCCAGGGGTCACTTACCGGGGCTTGTTCACCGCGGGTCGCTCACCGGCTGTCACTTACTGGGGGTCGCTCACCGGGGGTCGCTCACCAGCGGCCACTCGCCGGGGGGCCGCGCACGGGGGGTCCCTCCCCCGGGGCCACGCACCGGGGGCCACTCGCCGGGGGTCTTGGGGCCGCTGCCCGGGGGTCGCTGCCCGGGGGTCGCTGCCCGGGGGTCGCTGCCCGGGGGTCGCTGCCCGGGGGTCGCTGCCCGGGGGTCGCTCAGCGGCAGCGCTCCCGGCCCCGCCCGCTCCCACCCAAACCCCACCAACCGCCCCTCCCGGCCCCGCCCCCGCCCCGCCCAATCCCCGCCTCGCCCCGCCCACTCCGCCGCCTCCCATTGGCTGCGCACGTTCGGCCCTGGAGCGCGGAGCGCGCGGGGAGCGTTGCCTGGAAACCGGCGAGGGAATCCCGGGAATCCTCGAGGCGCCGGCGCTGCCCCCCCACTCCTGGAGCCAGCGGCCCTGCCCGCGCGGGGAGCGGGCACTCAGCGCCTGGCTGCGGCCGCCACAACGGCCAGGGAAGCAGGCGCGCGGAAGGCGGGCTTCGGCCCCCGGGCAGCGAGGAGCCCTAAAAAGAACAAAAGTGTTGAAAGAGAGGGAACTCATCGCACAATCACAGAATATGCTCAGTTGGAAGGGACCCACGAGGAGCGTCGAGTCCAAGCCTTTGCCCGGCACGGCACCGACCCCAAGAGTCACACCGTGTGCCTGAACTCTGCCAGCCTTGGTGCTGTGACCACTGCCCTGGGGAGCCTGGTCCAGTGCCCAACCACCCTCGGAGGGAAGAACCTTTCCCAAATATCCACCCTAAACCCACGTGAAAAAAACCTATTTGCAACCAAAAAAAAAAAGTTTCTATTTTCTTCCTTCCCCTTCTCCTTATTTAGTGTTTACACAACAGTACTGCAGTGCCCTACTGGCTCAAAACTGAACTACTTGAAGTCCTTGCCGTATAGGCTGGATTTTGTCCCTTAGGCAGAGGCTAATCTGCCTGCAGTCCACCAGGACTGCCAGAGCTTGGGGAAGGGATGGAGGCTATCGCAGGGAGGAACAGAGATGCGGAGATATTCCCTGATATTCTACTCTAGAGGCGGCTCAAGAGACAGCCCTGGAGTTGGAAGCACTTGCCTTCGTCACTGGACGATCTTGTCCAGATCCAGAGAAAGGATCTTCTCCTCCGGCAAAGCCGCAGCTTCCCGGGAGCCGTGGATTGAGAACCGGTGTCTTGGGGACAGGAGCTGCTGGGCCACCTGCTCCTGGGAATCTTAGACTGCAATGGCCTGGGCTCCCACTCCTACCCGCAGCCTTTTGCTGCCATGTGCATCCTCGGCGAGGAGCGGGCTCTGCTCTTCCCCGCCCCTCCCCGGCAGCAGGGAGACCTGGCCAGAGGGGCTCCTGTGTGTGACTCCGGCAGGTCTCCCAGAGGCTCTGGGAGGGATGGAGTATCTTGCCAGAAGTAACTGAGGTGCCGAGATACTCCGTCTCCTGTTCTTGCCATACTGGATCGGGGAAGAGCCCTGGAGTCGGGAACACCTGCTTTTGCCATAGGACACAACCCAGCACGTGTTGCTGCACAGGATCTTGATGTGGCACTGGCAGAGTGTCCAGGGAGGCCTGGACTGGGCACCTCATGTTTGGGGGTAATCTTTGTCTGTCTTCAATTTTGGGAGTCGAGTGCAGGGTTCCGAAAAGAAAGAAACAACAGCCTTACCCCAAGGAAAGAAAGCCTGGAAGCTTTGGCTTGGAGGTACAGTTGGTGGGGCAGCTTGGGCACTTCTTGGGCAGCAAGAGCTTTCTGTGGTGGCACCTTTTGTCTGGCAGGAATCTTAATTTGGATTCAATTTTGGGAGTTAGATTGGCAATTGTAGTGCAGGGCTGAAAAAAGGGAACAGCAGCCCCTTCCCTCAGGAAAAAAAGTCTGCATCCTCTGGCTTTGAGGTGCAGTTTGTGTGGCAGCCTGGGCACTTCTTGGGCAGCAAGACCTTTCTGTGGTGGCACCTTTTTGTCTGGGAGGAATGTTCATTTGTGTACAGTTTTGGGGAGGTGGGAGCCGGCCATTGCAGCTCAGGGCTGAAAGAAGGGAACAGCAGCCCTTTCCACCAGGAAAGAAAGCCTGGAAGCTTTGGCTGCTAGGACCAGTTGTTGGTTGTAATAGATTTTTTATTTCTTACTCTCTACTACCAGATGTAGTCTCCCGGGCGGCACAGAAGGTGAAAAAAGTAGGGAAATTTGGGCCAGGCGAGGTTTGCTGGAGCTCAGCCCAGACCCCAAGCAAGAAAGCCCAGCCCTTCCAACCAGCTCTGGGACAAGGAGGAGGCCCTGAGGCTGCTGCTGATGGGGCTGCTCTGCTCTTTGCAGAGCTGCTGCATCTGAGGCCAGAGCGGGGCCACCATCCCCTGCTGTGATGGCACAGCGGGAAGGCAGGGACACCCTGCACCTGCCCGATTCCAGGACAGAGGGAGCTCATCAGGTTTCTTTTCCCATCAGGCCACCATCATGGGAGGGCTTTAATGCATTGCCCGAGCTAGAAGAGACACACAGGCACTGGGATGCCAGTGAGTGCCTTTGTCCAGGAGGCAGGCAGGAGGCAGAGGAGGAGGGGTAAGTTGCCAAAGCTGCACCCCAGGGCTCTGCAGGGCTTGAAGCAGAAGGACCCAGGAGAAGAGCTCAGCACCTCCATGAACTCGTTTGCTTCCCCAGGCCCTGGGAACTGCTCCTGTGCTCCTCCTGTGCTGCCGAGGGCACCCACAGGCACTGCTCTGGCCTGGGGACAGCAGAACCAGATGGGAATGTGATGGCTGTGCAGTCCCGGGCACAGGGAAAAGGCAACGCACCCTGGTGATCCTGGCAGCTGGTGCCCCTGGGCCTGGCAATGGGTGTCCAGGGTTGGCTTGGCTGAGCTTGTCTGCTCCAGGAGGGCTGGGGGCACTGCTCTGGCCTATCTTGTCCCAGGTCTGGAACGATCTTGTCCCTCCTGCTTCCCCTTACAGCCTCCAGTTAAGACCCAGAGCATGTTGCTCTCATGAAGGAATCTTCTGACGACTCGACAGAATACGAGACCATCACCCCCAGTAAGAGCAAACTCCATAGCAACCAACAGGCAACATCGGAGGAGACTCTGGAATCCCCCTCCCAGGAGACGAGCAGCTCCAGCCCTGACAGTCAGGTAACATCGGGGTCACCCCACAGCAGCGTCCCAGAAACTGAGGACAGCAGCTGCTCCAGCAGTCGGGGGCCTGAATGCAGGCGAAACTGCTCCCACCAGCAGGGTCAGACCCCCAGTTCATCCAGGTGCCATGCCCGGGGCCACTGTCTCCCTCCCTCCAGCATGCCTGCTGTGTCAGCAATCAGAGGCTGACCCGCACATCTTGGGCGGAAAAACTCCAGATAAATGGTTTCTGTGCCCACCAGTTCTGCCCTCCCAACAGCGAAACCAGTCCCGCCAGCCAACGGGACTGGTCAATGCAACAGGAGCCACTGGGAGGGACTGGGAGGGACTGGGTGTCATTATCTAGTTAACTAAACCAAGTCCCTTCACTATGAACCTTAGACAAGGTAAAAGGGAGGTAACTTGGTTTATGTCTTTACAGGGGCCCAATTAAGTTTTACGATTTCTTTTTCTTTTCTCTCTCCGGGTTGTGTTGACCTCAGGCTGTTTTCTTTTTATGGACCTCAAATCGTTCTCCCTTTTACCTTGTCTAAAATTTATAGTGAAGGGACTTGGTTTAGTTAACTAGATAATGACACCTTTCTGCAAAGTTGATAACTGTGCAGATAACAAGCACCCATCTGGCAGTGTCTGACCTGACAATGGGTAATGTTTTTGCTGTTGTGTAAGGAATGTATATATTTATAGAGAGAATAAATAGAGAACAAGTGTCTCCTTTCAACCCCTCCCTGATCCCCCAGCGCTGAATTTGCTTTTCTCAGATAATAAATTCTGGTTGGAAACCACCCGGCTCTGGGTTTCTGTTCCTTACAAGTGTGGATCTGAAATATTATATCAATAATTTATTTATCTCAATATACTTTTATGTAAATTATTTATTTATTTATTTATTTATTTATATACACGTATTATACATTTGTATATATATTATTGATATAAATTATATATCAATATATATAAATACATAAATACATATTTATGTATTAATTTCTATACGTCATTTATGTATTTAAATGTTTTATTTATTTTATATACATTTTATATACATTTTATATACATTTTATATACATTTTATATACATTTTATATACATTTTATATACTTACATATGTTATTGATATATATTATATATCAATATATTTATATATTGATATATAAAAACATATATATAAATGTATATATTCTTTATATATTTGAATATTTATTTTATATATATTTTATATATTTATATATTATTGATATATATTATATATCAATACATTATATATAAATATATAATTATATATTGATATATACCATATATCAATATATTATATAAAAATATATAAAAACATATATTAATATATATAAATATTAATAACCGGGACTGGGGAGAACTGGAAGCTTTACTGGGATCACTGGGAGCAGCCGGCTGGAGGCAGAGTGACAGCAGGGACAGGGGGGACACACGACCCCCCCAAAATCCTCACGGGGATGGGGGGGGTCCAGGCTGGGCCCGAGGCCCCGGGGAGGGGCTGCGGCCGCCGGCGGCTCAGGAGCTCTGTGGGGAGAGAAAAGGGGGGGACACCGGGGTGGGGGGTCCCCGGGGGGGCACAGACGCTCTGGGGGGACACACGACCCCCTGGGACCCCCCTCACCTTCTGGCGCAGGTAGAAGCCGAGCCCCAGCGCCAGGGAGACGAAGGCCAAGAGGAAGCCCCGGCCCCTCCTCCGGAGCAATTCCTCAGGCTGATGGAGCCCGGCAGGGCCGGGGCCGCCGGCGGTGTCCGATCCCGGCAGGAAGCGGGGAGGGCCCGGCGGGGTCTGATAGAAATAAATCAAGGCAGAGCTCTCTCTTTCTTTTCCCCCCTGGGCAGTGACCATCAAGAGCTGTCCCTGCTTCCCAGCAGAAGCTGCACACACTTCAACAAAGTCTGTGGAAGAATCTGCTCTGTCAAAGTTGGCCCTGGGCTTTTATGCTTATCCAGGGATGGATCAGCAGTCACATATTCCCAGGCCAGTGAGCAGCTGACCTGTCAAACTCTGCTTCCAAAAGCAGGATGTGTGTTGGAAGGCTGGGGAACCAGGCTGGGTTGGGCCCAATTCAACACTAAACCAAGCCCTTGGCACCAGCAGTAACTCCCCACAGAGAGCTGGCAGTGCTTGCATTCTCCCATCAGATTCTTTTCCTGCTACAAGGGGTCTGCTACCACCCTCTCCAGAAAGGGGGGGGTAACCAGGTTCTTATTAATAAATCCCTTGGGGTGGATTAGAGTGAAACGACACTGAATATTCGGTGTTTGAAAACATATATGTAGGGTTTATTTTAGAACAATGTTGTTTCAAAGGTAAACAGGTATGTTGCCATTTTGAGTGTTATCATCTCTATCTCTCATCTACAGCAACATGGCATAAAGAGAACCTTTAGGGAAAATGCATAAGGGAAAGGCAGGATAAGGGTAAGGGAGAGTATGGATTCCACAGTGTGTTTGGAGCTGCATCAGCTGTCAGTCCAAGATGGGCCATGTCAGAACTGGTGAGGTTGGGGGGTGAGGAGCGAGGTTGATCATCCAGGGTCAGTGTGGATCTCCTGAGGAGACATTCAGCATCAAGATCACTTGGAGAACACCTCTATCACCTCTTCTCTGAACTAAAATATATCCATAATTGAATTAAAAAAAGAAAACTACAAATACTGAAGACTTGTTTTGAAATTACCTTGAAGATAATTAAAGGAAGACAAAGAGATCCTGAGGGATTTCAGGATTTTAATGAGCCCCAGGGTGTGTTTGCAGCCCAGCCCATGATCCTGAGGTAGTGAGAGAAGATTGAAGCAGCTGCTGAAGAAGTCAGAAGCCAAACTGCAAGTGCCTTGAAGCATTGCTGGGCCCCACTGAGGGCAGGCACTGCCAAAGCCTCCCCAGGGACTCCTTGGAGCAGCTCCTTGGAGGCCAGGAGTGCAGGCAGACAAAGGCTCTGGGCAGGCCCCTGCAATGCTGAGCAAAGCCTGCCTTGGTTTTGTGGAGCACAAAGGCCAAGGGCTGAGCCCCAGGCCCTGGCCCAGCAGATCCTGTCCCTCCCGGCTGGCTCAGGGCTGTTTGGGGGGCACTGGGATGGGAGGGGGAGGAACAACAAAGGCCCAAAACTGGGCAACCCCTGCCAGGCTGCTGAGGGAGGGGCGAGGCAGAACCCAAGGGCAGAACCTGCCAGGAAAGTGGCTTGTGGTGGCCTGAGTGGCAGAGGCAGCTGCCAGAGGCAAGGGGACAAAGGCCTGGGTGCCTTTGGGCCTTGCAGCCCTGCCAGAGCCCTTGGCCATCTCTCCTGCAGGCTGTCCTGCCCTGGCCCTGCTGCTGCTCTGGCCTTGCAGGCTGCACACACCCCTCCTGCTTTCCCACCCCCCTCCCATCATACTTCCCACTGATACAGTCGGTTACCATGGCAACCACCATACATTTCCATTGCTATCGTCATTTACCATGGAAACCATCATACATTCTTATTGCTATGGTTGGTTACCATGGCAACCATAAGACATTCCCAATGCTATGGTCGGTTACCATGGCAACCATCATACATTCCCAATGCTATGGTCAGTTACCATGGCAACCATCATACATTCCCATTGCTATGGTCGGTTACCATGGCAGCCATCATTCATTCCTGTTGCTGCGGTCAGTTACCATGGCAAACATCATACAGTTGTGTTGGAACGGTCGGTTACCATGGCAACAAGCATACCTCCCACTGGTACACTCGGTTACTATGGCAACCACCATACCTCCCACTGGTACACTCGGTTACTATGGCAACCACCATACATTCCGGTTTCTACGGTCACTTACTACGGCAACCAGCATAGATTCAAATTGCTACAGCTAGCTACCATGGCAACCATCCCACTGCTATGGTCGGTTACCATGGCAATCACCATACCTCCCACTGGTGCAGTCGGTTACCATGTCAAGCACCACACATTCCCGTTTCTACAGTCAGTTACCATGGCAACCATCATACATTCCCATTGCTATGGGAGGTTACCATGGCAACCACCACACATTCCCATTGCAACGGTCAGTTACCATAGCAACCATCATACATTCCTATCGCTACAGTTGGTTACTATGGAAACCATCATACATTCTTATTGCTCTGGTCGCTTACCATGGCAACCACCATACATTCTAATTGCCACGGCTGGTTACCATGGCAACCACAACCACACACTCCCATTGCTACAGTCGGTTACTATAGCAACCATCATACATTCCCATTGCTATGGTCAGTTACCATGGCAACCATCATACATTCCCATTGCTATGGTCAGTTACCATGGCAACCATCATACAGTCGCGTTGCTACAGTCACTTACCATGGCAACCATCGTACATTCCCATCACTACAGTCACTTACTATGGGAACCTCTTGGTTCCCCTTGGACAGAAGCAGATGCAGATGAGCCTCCCTGTTGTCCACCAGCCTGGCAGCTGTGCTCTAAAGGCCTGTGGCCCAAGGGCTGTCTTCACCAAGACCCTGCACCAACCTCTGGGACTCTTTCCATCCGCTCGTGCTGCCTTTCCAGTGAATTCCAGGGTTATCAAAGCCAACTGGAATGGGCTCTTTGTCTCACTCCACAATGTCACCCAAACCACTCTCTCCTCTCACCCTCACCCACAAAAGTTCACCCAGTTTGTTCATCCCCTAGAGCAGCTCCACAGGTCCCAGAAGCTCCTTCCTGCTGAGGACACCTCTCTCCTGCTCCTTCTCTCCTGTGTCTCCTTGACCTTCTCTCCCAGCCCATCACAGCCCTGCAACCTGGGAGCTGTCTCAGCAGGCCTGGGCTGTTATTGCCTGCAAGTGGAATGAAGAGAGACTTGGGGCTGCAGCTCCTCCTGCCTGTGCCCCACACGCAGGGCATTGGGGCCTGTCTGGCTGCAGCCCCTCAGCGGGGGCACCGGGGTAAGAACAGACTTGCAGAGGGGAAAGCTGCTCTGAAAGCCCCGAGAGCTGGGGTGGGCAGAGGCTTTGCTGACAATGGCCTTGGGGGTGGACGTGCTGGGACTCAGGCCCAGGGGGAAAATCCCAGGCCTGATCCCTGAGGAGATCAGCACATGCTGCTGAAATGCTGGGGGAGAGCAGAGCCAGCAGAGGGAGGAAACAAGTGTGGACAGCCTGGGCTGATGGGATTTGGACTCGTGCCTGGCCCGGCCTTGGCTGGGCAGAGAAGGGACAGCCTTTGTGTCCCTGCAGGGCTGGGATTCACTCCCTGCCCCAAAGGCCCCCAATGTGTCTGAGAAGCCCTGGGTGGTGCCTGTCCCACAACTGCTGGGAATGGGGACGGGGTCCCCGCACAGGCCCTGTGCTGTCCAGGGCAGCTGCTGCACTTGTGCTGCAGAGCCCTGGCACCTCCCCTGGCACTACAGGCCCCTCTTTGGCTATTCAATCCAGGCTCAGCTGCCCTGAAGTAGGTTCAGCAGTGAAGGGATGTCCAGGAGACAACTGCCATTGTACTCTGAGGACCTGTAGAAAATACCCTGAGAAAGAACAGGAGAGAGACCTCTCTCCCTGTGCCACCTGACTCCATTTGGTCACCTGAACACCTCTAGGGGCTGCCCTGGACAGAAGGAACAGTGACAGGTTCCCCTGTCCTACATGTGGGTCCCTTCTGCCACTGAAGTTGGCCAAAGCAATGTCCCAGCAGCCTCCAAGGAGATCCCACAGCTGCTGCCCTGTCCCTAGGAACTGCTGCATTGGAGCCTGCAGTTCCCAGCAGGAATCTCGGTCACCTCTGGCCCCTCAGGAGGAACCAGAGCTTTGTGTCCCAGCAGGTCACTCCTGGCTTTGGTCTTCCTTCATTCCCATGGGAGCTGGGACAAGGAGTCACTGCAGGGGCCTGTTTTGGGCCCACTGAGCTGGGGCAGGAGGAATCCCAGCCCATGGGGGTTGTGCAGGGAGCTGAGTGTCCTTCTGGCCCCAGTTCTGCAGAGCCACAAGGAGACACCTCTGCTGACTCAGCTGAGTCCCTTCCCTCAGTGCAGGTGAAGGAGATCCCTCCTGGGCACTGTCTGGGTTTCCTGTCTAATGATGGGACATGAAAAGGGGACTCTTGGACTTACCTGTGTGTCTGTTTGGAGAAATGACAGTGCTGAAAGAAGTGTCTGTGCCCAGCTGAGAGAAGGCACATCATGATTTCCTTCAGCTGTGTGCCAGCAGGTTCCCCTGGAGCCCCAGGGACAGCTGGAGGGAGCCCAGAGGGGCAGAGAAAGGGCTGCCTGGGGCTGTTGCTGTGCTGCTGAGCTGGGCCGGGCTCCTGGCACACAGGGAGCTCCTGGCAAGCAAGAAGAGCTTCAAAGAGACAGCTCTGCTGGTGAGCAGCTCCTCTGCACAGCCCAGCAGGGCTGAGGGCACTGCCTGCAGCACCCAGGGCACAGGAGAGAAGGGAGGAAGATGAGAGGCAGCCTGGGCTGGGAGGTGACTGAGCTCTCACTATGGGAGAAACCTTCCCAGGATTTGAAGGAAGAATTTCTCTGGCTGTAGGAAAGTTCAGCTTCCCTTCCTGGAGGCATCTCCTCAAGCTGGCACATCCCACAGCTTCTAGGATCTTTCAGCAGGACTCTCCCAGTTGCTGCAGTGCAGGGGAAGTGGCCACATGGCAGAGCAGGGCAGGAGCTGCAGGCAGCAAGGGCAGAGAGGAGAAGGGAGCAGGAGGTTCAAGGGATCCTGGGGTGGGAGGACAGGGCAGAGCTGCTCAGGGCAGGAACCTTGCCAGCCCTTTGCCAGGGTCAGGCTGTGGCTGCAGAGCAGTGCAGGGGAGTTCCTGCAAGTGCCTCTGCCAGCTGCCAAATGGCAGCAGTGGCAGGAGCTGTCAGGATGGCTCTGCTGGATTTGCTGGGGTGCAGCAGGAGAAGCTGCTGCAGAGCAGGACTTGCTGCTGCCCCCTCAGAGGCCCAGGGCAAGAAGGTTCCCTGGGCCAGGGCTGGCTGTGGGGTGGGAAGGTGGGGGTGCAGCCAGGGGTGCCCAGGGCTGTGGGGCAGAGCAGGGTCCTGCCCCAGGGCTCTGTGTGCTGGGGCAGGGACTCTGCTGCCTGCCAGGGGCAGCTCTCAGCCCGGCCAAGGAGCTGCCACGGCCCTGCAGGGAGAAGGGGGGGTGGAAGGAGTGACCCCTCAGGGCAGGGCAGGGCTGGGCAGGGCAGGGCAGGGCCCTTCAGCTGCAGGCTCAGGGCTCCTCACAGCTTCAGCTCCACCTCCTCCATTTCCAGGGGCCCTTCTCAGGAAGCACATCCCCCCAGAACACCTCCCCCTTCCCAGCCACCGCAGGGGTCTGGGATCTGCTCTGCAGCCCCTGCCCAGGCAGAGCTGCCCCTGGGCACTGGGCTGGGGATGGCTCTGGCAGCACTGGCAGGGAGCTGAGCTGGGCACAGGCAGGGGCTGCTGGCAGGAACAGCTCCTCACCCAGAGACAGGCAGGCAGGGAGAGACAGCTGCTGCCACAAGGGCTGGGCAGGGGGATGTGGGCCCCTCCCTGCTGTCCCTGTGGCACAGACCCCTTCCCTGAGCAGCTCCTGCCTGGGCTCCTTTCCCAGCCTAAGCAGAGCCTGTGCCCTCAGGCCCACGGGGGCTGGGCTGTGCATTGCCCTGCAGCAGCCAGAGCCCAGGCCAGGACAGGGCCCTGATTTCCAGCTGTCTCTGGGTGTCCCTCCTCCCTTGGCAGCAGCACTGTGGCATTTCACTGCCATCCCCTGCTGCCTGGGCTCTCCTTGTTCTCACCAGTGGGTTTTCTGAGCCACTGAGGGGTTGGGATGGGCAGATTCCTGTCCAGACACAACCCCTTTGGGTGCTGCTGTGGGGATGTGTCTGGGGGAGCCAAGTGCCCAAGTGCCCTCCAGGCACCTTCAGGGGATTCAGCTGCTTGCCTGGGTGTCCTGCAGGGCAGCAGGTGGCCTCCAGAAGGGCACAGCTCTGCCATAGTATCTCTGTGCTGCACAGGATCCCCATGGAGAAAACTCCTCAGTGCTAAATCCATGGAAATGCTCTGGGCAGCTGCAATCAGCAGTTTGTGCCTCACTCTGGGAGGGGAGAGATGAAAAGGTGAGCAGTGTGTCAATCTGTTCTTTGGACATGGATTCCTGGATCTCTGGGCAGTTTCTCTGTAGGGGAACAGTTGAGTGTGATGCTCCTCCAGCTCCAAGCTGCCAGCACAGGCAGCTGAGCCCAGGACTGATGGGCAGAGCAGCTCTTCTCTCTGCACTGAGGGACCGTCCCTGTGCCCCTCAGAACCCACAAGACTTGACCTGCAGTGCAATAGGAATGTCAGGGATTTCAAACCTCCACAACCACTCCTAACTGTGACAGGTGCAAGTGGGTGAACAAATACAAAGAATTCCCTCAGCTCAGTCCTTCATTTGGGCAAATTGCAAACAGCAAAGCTGAGAAGCTCTTTGATGTATCATGAGTACATCTATTTTGAGATCACCCTGCATTCCAAGTTCCCTCTCCAGCAGAGCAAGGAGTCCTTGGGAGCCCATCACAGAGTTGCTGCTTCCAATGGTCCCCTCAGGCAGCAAAAGCCAGAGCTCAGGGGAGGGAGCTGCAGGGAGGTCTGAGAGAGCAGAGAGAGCCTGAGAGTGGGGTGGCTGTGAGGTGTGTAATGTTTGGCTGCAGAAGCCTGGTCTAACTCAGCAGTGACGTTTCCTCCTCAACAGATCAAAATACCCTGGGGAAGGAGGAAATGTCCAACAGCAGCTCCATGGCCCAGTTCCTCCTCCTGGCATTGGCAGACAGGCGGGAGCTGCAGCTCCTGCACTTCTGGCTCTTCCTGGCCATCTCCCTGGCTGCCCTCCTGGCCAACGGCCTCATCCTCAGCGCCGTAGCTGCGACCACCACCTGCACACCCCCATGGGCTTCTTCCTGCTCCACCTCTCCCTCACAGACCTGGGCTGCACCTGCACCACTGTCCCCAAAGCCATGCACAATTCCCTCTGGGGCACCAGGCACATCTCCCACCAGGGATGTGCTGCCCAGGCCTTTCTGTTCTTCATCTCAGCAGAGTTTTCCCTCCTCACCATCCTGTGCTACGACCGCTCTGTTCCCATCTGCAAACCCCTGCACTACGGGACCCTCCTGGGCAGCAGAGCTTGTGCCCACATGGCAGCAGCTGCCTGGGCCACTGGCTTTCTCTATTCTCTGCTGCACACAGCCAATACATTTTCCCTGCCCCTGGGCCAGGGCAATGCCCTGGGCCAGTTCTTCTGTGAAATCTCACACATCCTCAAGCTCTCCTGCTCACATTCCTACATCAGGGAAATTGGTCATCTCTTGTTTTCCATCTCTTTATCATTTGGTTGGTTTGTTTTCATTGTGTTCTCCTATCTGCAGATCTTCAGGGCTGTGCTGAGGATCCCCTCTGAGCAGGGACAGCACAAAGCCTTTTCCATGTGCCTCCCTCACCTGGCCATGCTCTCCCTGTTCCTCAGCACTGCAGCATTTTCCTACCTGAAGCCCCCCTCCATCTCCTCCCCAGTCCTGGATCTGTTGGTGTCAGTTCTGTACTCGGGGGTGCCTCCAGCACTGAACTCCCTCATCTACAGCCTCAGGAATCAGGAGCTCAAGGATGCCCTGAGGAAAATGATGACTGGATGCTTTTCAGGAGCAATAAAGTGCCTGTTTTCTGGTGCATAGCATTCAGAAGGGGACTCCTTCGTGGCCCAGCCTTCCTGCTCAGGTTTTTCGTGGCGATCATCGGGTTCTTCTTGCAATAATTTTCTGTGCAATGAAATATTATTTTGCATCTGCCTTCTAATTTAGTGTCTACCCATTGAATTGGACCCAGAGATGTATAAATGGTGAATTGTGCTCTCTGACTATTTAAACAAAATAAAGGACCCTGCAGTGTCTTCTTTGTCCAAGACCCTTCTTCTCAGATGTTCCCAAAGGACAGCACACTGCAGGACAGGGTGTATTTGCAAACGGGAAGGGGACAATAATCCCAGCCCAGCAGCACTGCCAGGGAGCAGCAGGGCTTGGTCTTTGCAGAGCTGCTCTCTTGCCACTCCCACACTGTCCTCCTGAGCCCCTTTCTGGCTGTAAGGCCTGAGTGCTCTCTGAGCACAGTCCTGGGGGGTGGAAGCCCTTGGAGCACAGGCAGGGACAGGCCCTGGGAACTTGTGAAGCAGAGCTGGGCTCCCTTCCAGCATCTCCAGGATGCTGTGGGATCTTCTGAGGCCACTGCATGGACTGGGTCACTTCTTCTGGGACCTTGCTCCAGGGCTGCAACTCTCCTGCAGTGACACCATGACATTTCTGCTCTCTGCTTTCCAGGTTCCATTTTCAGATCCAGTCTTCCCCTCCTGTTCCCAGGGACATCCTGGGAGTGCTTCAGAGCTGCCATCCTGGGGCAGCTCCTGCCCAGCGTGGGCAGGCACAAGGTCTCTCCAGCTGCTCCTCTCCCCTCCCCAGTGCCACTGTTTTCTGCAGCCTCCTCATCCTTGCCCAGCACAGCCCTCCTGGCACAGTTGGACACAGCCCTTGTTCTACCCCCTCCTCAGGCACCTGCCCAACCCCCTCAGCTCCAGCCTGATGGCCACAAACCTTCAGGGCAGGGAGGCACCGGGCAAAATGCTGAGGGAACCTTTCAGCTGCACTCAAATCCAGTTGGAGGGGTTGGCCTTGAGGAAGAAATCAATTCTCATTCTCCAGAACCACCAGGACAACCTGTGTTGTGTCCTGGGCACTCCTCTGCAAGTGTGGGCTATGGAAAAGGTTTTGGTGTCAGGGCTATTGAGCAGGCTGGGCAGTGTCACTGGGAGACCTCTCCCAAACCCTTGGAAAGGCCAGAGCCATCCCAGAGCTTCCTGGGGCCTTGGCAAAGGCAGACATGGAAGCAGTCTGCAAACAGGGCAGCAAGGAGGGTTGGCAGAGTTCCACACTGCTCAGGCTCAGCAGGGAAGGGGAGAGGGCAAGTCCTCCTGCAGCCATTGCCAGGCATGGGAAGGACAAGGCAGGGATTGCAGAACCCCTGTGGGAGGGAATAGAAGGGGATGTTTTGTGCCCAGACTTTATCAAGGCCCTTGACATGGTTTCCTGTGGTCTCCTTATGGCCAGACTGGTGAGAGCTGGACTGAAGAAGTGGAAGATGTGGTGGGTGGGAAGTTGGTTGAATGAAGAGTGTCAAATAAAATCCATGGTACAAAGTCCTCTTGGCAGCAACTTCCTGGTGAAATCCCTCAGTGACCATCTCTTGAACACCACTAGAGAACATCTTTATTATCTCTCTGTACAATGGGACAAAATGTGTTTTCAAGTCCTTTGTGAATGATGCCAAATTTCAGAGAGCCCTTGAGCAATGTGTCCTGGTTTAAAGACATATATTGAGGTGGGAACTCCAATCAATTAACTCACTCCCCTTTTATTCCCCACCAGTACAAGGAGACAAGATACAAAGAGGTATAAGTGAAAAAAATAACAGTTTACTGTTGGGGAAGAAGAAAACGACTGGCAGAAATACCAGGCTTGGAGACAGATCTATAACCCCTGAGATGACTAATCTACACCGGAATGGACACTAATACACTGGAAAAGACGTTTATTTACTGGATGTGACTACCATTGGACTGACAGTTTTTCCCCAGTTTTCCCCAGTTTATTGTTGTACTGTTCTAGTGTTGTATGTACCCCAGCTTGTTGTTTTAAAAATCGTATCCTCCATATTGTCTCCTTCTTCCCTCACAGTTTTCCCGCCAAAACCTGTTGTTCTGCCCTGTTTTCCCGCTCCTCTGCCTGCTATTGGCTGCTGTTTGGTGCAGTGCAGAGGTAGCTCCTATTGGCCCATTCTCCTAGTGACACCCAGACTCCGCCCATCTCTACCCTGTTGCCCTATCCCAAGAGCCCCTGAGTTGTCAATCCTTTACTCCTCCCCTATCCTGAGTCCAGCCCCTCTTCCAACCCTCTGTAAGTCCCTGCTTGTCCTAATAAAGTTGGCATTGCTTCACGAGACCTCAGCTGTGTCAAGACCCTGATTTGCAGTGCCCGGTCCCATTTTCCTTTCCCCCGCGGGCCGTGGCAGTTCACTGATGAGAAATAGAGCAGCAAAACCAGCAATACCAACAGAACAGTTCAAAGAACAGCAGAGAGAGAAATTGCTTCCTCTCTGCCCCCCTGCCCCAACTCCCTTTTGTAAACAGATCAAAACAGGGATCAACACGTGCCTGCCTTCCCCCTTTTCCCCCTGAATGAACAAAGAACAAAAAACAAACCAAGGAAAGAGGGGGCAAAGCCAAATCTGGGCAAATCTCTGGTCTGAGATCAGTGGTGCTGCCCAAGAAGACGCTGACTCCAGAGGTGTCCAAGCGGGGCAGAGCCGGCGACACCGGTCCCTGCGGCGGCGGGGGGAGGCAGCGGCTCTGCTTGATTCCATGGAGTTCTGGGGAGGCACAGGGGGTGCCATGAGACTCTTCAGAGTCACTATGGCCCCTTGGTTCCATGAGATTCCACAGTGTCCCTGCATTCCT
>NW_024103503.1:0-21113 GCF_003945595.2 Pipra filicauda | reverse complement strand
TGCTGGTGTCGGATCAGGTTGGAGTTGCTCCTGAAGCTCTTCCCACATTCCCCACATGGGTAGGGCCACTCCCCGGTGTGGATGTGCTGGTGTCGGAGCAGGTGGGAGCTCCGGCTGAAGCTCTTCCCACATTCCAAGCACCTGAAGGGCTTCTCCCTGCTGGGAGGCTGATCAGGGACCACCAGCTCAGAGTTCCCCCTCAAGCTCCAGCCGCCTTCCCGGCACAGGCTGGCTCTTTCCTCCTCAGAGCACCCTGGGCTGGCTTTGGAGCCCCTCCTGCGGGGGGATCTCCGGCCCTTTTCCTCCCCGCTGCCTTCCTGCGCCGGGGAGCCCTTCAAAACGGCCTCTCCCACCAGGCTCTCACGGGGGGATTTGTCCTCCGGGCTCTCCGTCCTCAGCTCGGGGCCTGGGGCAGGAAGCAAGAAGGACAGGCAGGGGATTTGCCTCCGGCCCACAGGAAGGCCAAGGACATCCCCCCAACTCCGGCCCCGGCAGGACGGCGGCGCCAGCGGGGTTGTCCTGCAGCCGGGGCCATGCTCGGCTGACAGAGCCAGCACAACACCCGCCCAAAGGGACACTGACTTCCTCCTCACCTGCCTGGGGGGAACAAGGCATCTTCCTCTTCCTCGCAGCCTCCTCCTCCATCCACCCAGCTTTGGGAAGGAGAAATCCATCTGGGGGGGAAAACAAGGGCTGAGCGCGTTGGCTTGGGGGTTCCTCCTGCCCAAGTCCATCTCTAGAACTCACCGGGCATCCTGGGGGGGAAAACAAGGGCTGAGCGCGTTGGCTTGGGGGTTCCTCCTGCCCAAGTCCATCTCTAGAACTCACCGGGCATCCTGTGACCATATAAACCTCCAAAACACCAAGATTCAGCCCAGAATAACCCAAACCACCGAGATTCAGGCAAAAAACCCTCTCAGAAATAGTGAGGGACGGCTGTGCCCAAGGCAACCAAACAGCCCCACAGGTGGGGGGACACCAGAGGCTGCCCCAGGGCAATGACAGCAGGGAGCGGATCGGGCCCCCTGACATGTGGGCGGGCTCTGGGTTCAGCCTGACCAGGGGCAATGTGGCACCAACAGCACGGCCTCGACCGCTGGCTCAGCACAGGGGGCCCGAGCTCCCCCCTCTCCAGGCTCTCGGGGCTCTCACAGCTCCCCCCTCTCTCCAGCCTCCCCCATTCTCCAAGGATCAAGGCATGGGGACACCAAGGCACCCGCACAGCAACGCCGTTCCTGCTCTCCTCCCTCCCCTTACCCCTCCCCCACCCTGTTTCCATTGGCCCACAAACCCCAGCTCCCTTTGGGGGTGACCCACCGCCCCTCACGCTCCCTTTGGGGGTCCCACCCGCTCTTTTTGCTTCTCTCGCCCCTTTCCCATCGTGGCCGCTCCGCTCACCCGACAGCGGCAGGAAGGGCAGGGACAGGGGCGGAGCAGCCACAGCAACAGCAGGAGAACAATCGCCCCCCCATCCAACGGGTGCCCGGGAAGGGGGAACTTGTCCCAAATATCCTGGGGGGAGTGCTGGGGGTCGAGACATACTCGGGCTGCCAGCACAGATTTCCCTGCAAAGTCTGAATTTAGTCAAGCTCTGCAGAGGAGATTGTGCCCCATGCATGGGATTGCAGAGGGTCCCTCAGGTCCCCAGGATGGATCAGCAACCAGGAAAAGACACAAAAGGACCCCCCGAAGATTTTAGGAAGAGTGTCCTGTAGGGAGGGGACAGTGTCACCCCACCAGGGCAGGGCTGGCAAGTGGGAGGCTGCTCCAGGGGTCTGCAAGAGGCCTCGTGCTCTGCTCGGCCCCAGCACTGCCTGGTCCCAACACCCCCGGCTGCCCCCGGCCCTGGGCAGCTCTGCTGCCACAGGCTGTGCCCTCACCATGGCCCTGCAATGGCCCTGCCTGTCCCTCACCCGGGGCCCTGCCCGTGGCCCTGTCCCTTGGCTCTCTCTCTGCCAGCTCAGTGTGGGGCACACGGGATGGGGGTCCCTCCCAAGCCCCCCGGGCAGCCGGCGTTGGCTGGGGGGATGTGAGGGCTGGGCCTGCTCAGCACAGCCCCGGCCTCGTGCCCAGCGCCTCTTTCCTGACCCACACAAGACCTTCCCGGCCCCCCAGGGCTCCCCTGCTGCTGCCTCTGCTCCTGGCCCTGCCTTTGCTGCTCCCTTGGCTGGGGCAGCGGCTGCAGGGGGGGATGGCAGCAGCTTCAGCTCCACGGCACTTCCTGGGGGGAGCTCAGCCCGGGGGGACGGGCCGGGACCTGATGGGGATGGACAGGGGCCCAGCAGGGACAGACAGGGCCTGCAGGGGAAGGCACAGGGACAACCTGGACCCCCACACTGCCAGGGCTGTCTCTGCTCCTCCTTGCAGGCTCCGTGGCCAGGCACAGTTTGTGTTCCTGGGTGCCCACCATCTCAGCACTTGGAGACGCTCAAATCAGCGCCCGCAGCTCTGCAGCAAAGCCCCAGCTCACCTGGCACACAGGGGATGGACACAGGTCTCCCCTGAGCCTCCTCTTCTCCAGCCTCAACACCCCCAGCTCCCTCAGCCTCTCCTCACACCACTTGTGCTCCACTCCCTTCCCCAGCCTCGCTGCTCTTCTCTGCACCTGCTCCAGCCCCTCCAGGGCCTCCCTCAACTCAGGGGCCCAGAGCTGGACACAGCACTCCAGGGGTGGCCTCACCAGCGCTCACTCCAGCCCAACAATCACTTCCCTGCTCCTGCTGACACACTCTTCCTCACACCGGACACCAGCCATTGGCCCTCTTGGCCACCTGGCCACACTCTGCCTCCTCTTCAGCTTCCTGTCCATCCCCACTCCCAGCTCCCTTTCTGCCTGCCTGCTCTCCAGACACTCTGGCCCCAGCCCGGGGGGCTGACGGGGCTTCTTGTGCCCAAAGGGCAGGACCCGGCCCTTGGCCTGCTGGAACCTCATCCCCTTGGAATCAGCCCATGGATCCAGCTGGGCCAGGTCCCTCTGCAGAGCCCTCCTGCCTTCCAGCACATCAACACACCCCCAGCTTGGGGTCACCTGCACATTTGCTGATGAAATGCCTGGTTCTGCAGCAGCTGCAGATGCTCAAGGGGAAGCAGGACCAAGTCAGAGGCCTGAAGGGGCCTGGGGGGCTCTGGGGTCCAGGAGGGTCCTGGGGGAGCTGGGGAGGAGCTTTGGGGATTGGGGGTATAAACCAAGACAGACCAGGACAGACCAGGACAGACCAGTACCTCTTCACTGCTCCCCAGATCTCTCCCGGAGCTGGGCCACATTGTCCTGGGACACCTGAGCCCCCCCAGTGCCCTCCCAGTACAGCCCAGTGCCCTCCCAGTACAGCCCACTGTGTTCCTGTCCCAGGGTGCTGGGTGATCCCTCTTTGGGAGGGGCTGGAAGGGATTTGAGGCGGGGCTGGGGGAGATTTGGGGGGGTGGTTGGATAAAAATTTTGGGGGTTTTGGGGTGCTTTGGGTGCATTTAGGGAAGTTAAAAGGCGTCTTGGGAGGTCAAAGGGATCTGTAGGGGGAGGGGATTAAAAGGAAAATGGAGGTTGGGAGAGATTTGAGGTGGTTAATGATGTCTAGCGGGAAAGAGGAGGGGCAGCACCAGGAGCAGGTGAGTCCTGAGACCCCCCTGGGTTTCCGAAGACCTTCTGGTGTCCCTAATTCCCCCCTTAAAACCCTGAGACCCCCCTGGTGTCTCCAATGTCCCCAGGGCATCTCCATGGCCATAATTCCTCCTAATTCCACTGTCTCCATACCCCACCCCACTGTCCCCAAACCCCATCCCTGATGTCCCCAACCTTCTATCTCACGCCATACCGGGGGTTACTGGGTGCTCACTGCAGGATCACTGGACCATACTGGGGGGCAGTGGGAGGTCACTGGGACACACTGGTTGGTCGATCCCCTGAGCCCCACTGCTGGGCTTTAGGGGACACCCTAAAATCCCCTCAAAACCCCTGAAATTCCTCCCTTGACCCATCAAAACCTTCTCCAGGTCCCCTCAAATCCCCTCAGAGACCTCATCCCTCCCCAGCACCCCCCAAACCCTCTCAGTGACCCTCAAAACCCACCTGGTACCCCCAAGCTCATTCAGGGACCTCCCAATGCCCTCGGGGACCTTCGAAACTGTCTGAGACCCACTAAACCCCCTAGAGATCCCAAAACTGCCTAAAAGGTCCCCGCAAAGCCCCCCAGGACTCCCAAACCTCCTCACAGACCCTCAAAGTCCACCTGGGACACCTCAAATCTTCTCATAAACTAAAACTTCTTTAGAGACACCCAAACCCTTTCAGGGACCTCCAACCTCCCCCCTGAGTCCCCTCAGGACAGCAAACCCCCTCAGGGACCCCTCACAACGACCCCGGGGATCCCCGAACCCCCCCGCTAAACCCTCCCGAGCCCTCCAGCCTTTCCACCCACAGCCGCGCTCCCCGCAGCCCCCGAGGGGATCCCCAGACCCCGCTCTCGCCGCCCCCCCGCCAACTCACCCAGCGAAGTGCAGCGGCCGCAGGCGAGTCCTGCTCACTCCCGACCACGAGGCCAAAATGGCGCTCGCTCCGCGCGCCCTCCGCCTTTACAGCCCCGCCCCGCAGCCAATCAGCGCGCGGCCACGGCCCCTGCCCGCCCTTCGCCACGCCCCCACCTGCGCGGTGCATTGTGGGAGTTGTATTCCCTGCGGCGGGGGAGGACCGGACTTGTTGGGTTTTAGTTTTTCTGTCTTCTTTCATTTTCTCTTTTTTATTTCTTTCTTTTCTTTCTTTTTTCTTTTTCCCCCTTTTTTCTCTCTTTTTTCTTTTTTCTTTTTTCTTTCTTTTTTCCCTCATTTTTTCCTTTTTTTCTTTCCTTTATTTTCTCTTTTTTCTCCTTTTCCTCTTTTTTCTCTCTTTTTTTATTTTGTTTTTTTTCTTATTATTTCCATTTCCCTTTTTTTTTACATTGTTTTCTATCAGTTGTACCTTCAAGGAAGATTTATACTCAGATCAAAACAATCTCTAGGTACAGGTATATCAGCTGGAATGGTTTGGTCTCACAGAAAGCATAAATGCATTTTAAGGAAGGTATTTTTACATAGGTGAGGCCTCCAAAAAAACCCCAAACCCCCAAAGGTAATATAAGTGCAGAATAAAGTGAACTTTGGAGTTTTCTTTTTAATTCTTGGTAGAAAAGCCATCCCAGTTAGGGACAGCAATTTATTGCATTCCTGAAAAAAACCCCAAATAAACACCTAAAAAAAGAAATCTGACTTTGTTCCTATTCAAATTTGCTTTTGATCATAAGAATCCTTCTAGTGAAAAGGGCTAATTTACTCTTTCTAGAGGAATATTTTAAGTGTGATTATCACAATATCACAGCTGCTGAAAAGGTCTAAAATAGGACATTGACCTTGAACATGTTCCTGCATTTAGGATGTGGTGCTTAACATTCAAGAAACAATAGAACTGCAACACATTTATTAAGGTATCATCTCAAAATGTTCACTCTTGCTCTGTAAAGACATGCCACAAGGATTGTAGAAAGCTTGCAGTATCCCAGGAAGTACATGTGGTATTTTATCAGTCTAAATATGCATAAGATTTTCAAGATTTCTGCTGGCAATAATCCATAACTAAAGTAAGTTTTCCCTTTGGTACTGCACGAGTTTATGATTTAATTGTTACTGACATTCCACCAGTCACATTATTAGCTTCACCAAAGGAAAGGGAAATAATCCTGTATTAATTAAAGAGAGCAACTGAATTCCCTCAGTCATCTTATCCTTGGCTGTCTGAGACAGGAATGCACTTCAGCTTCCCTACAGAAACTTCCACTAAAAAAGAGATTGGGGTGATAATGAGAGATCCATATTGAAGGGTGTGCCTGAATTATCTTTAGGGAGGAGACCTTTGTTGGTGGGTGACAGGCAATGTGCCTGTGGCTCCCTTTTCCTCTCTGGGTTTTTTTTCCCTTTCTTTTTGTCAGAGGCTTTGGAAAAAGTGTTTTGTCAAGAGAATAATATTCATTTATAGCAATGTGAATGGTTTCTATGCTGTACCAGTGAAGGCAGTCATCTAAATACCCATACACATGCCCTTGGAAATAAAACAAAGAGAAAATATGGAGTATTTGTTTGAGACCAGATAAACTGAAGGTAGTTCAGTAACATGGAAAGGCAATTGCTGTTATTTCACAGAGACATTTCTTTTTATGCTGGAACTGAGGGGAGCAGCAAAAGCTAAAAGCCTTGCTCTGTGTCTTTGTGAACACACTGTGGGTAAGTTCAAAGGAGCATTCAGAGATTGTGTTGTGTGAGCCTTTTTCCCTCAGATCAAAACAAGGAGTAATTAATGCTAAATCCAGCAGGTGGCTTTCAAGTAATAACTTGGTCCAGTTTGTCCAACTGTGTACAAACAGGTGAGGAAAATCTGGAACTTTAGAAGGGTTAGTTTTTTACCTCATTAGCAGGATATCCAGGGGTGCACCAAGTGCCTGCCAGTGAGGAGCACAAGAGATGAGGAGACAGTGACAATATTGTTCTAATGTTAATGTCACTGGAGCACAGAGTGAGATCACATCTGAGTTATGTTTCTTTAATTAGTGATTGGGAATAAAGAGAAAAGCACATAGTTGATGACACTTTAGGATTTATTTCACACTTTTAACACTAAGGTATTTTGCAGCTGGACTTTGAATAAGGTTCCATGGTATATTGCAAATTTCTATCTCAACAATCTACTTCTTCCCAAAGAAATTCTCAGCAGCTAACACCCTTTCATCATCTGGCTCTTTCCCTGATGGCTTGAGCTTGTTGCTCCTTTGGGTAAATACCCATTTGACACAATGCACTGGGCAGCTTCTGCCAAGTGCCACTGAATCTCACTTCTTCCCTTGCCTTGAGGCAGTTGTGCTTTAAGAATCTGGCTGTTCAGATGCCCTGAAATGTCTCTAGTATTTCAATGGGAAGAAGCTTCAAGATGTGCTGTTTGGCACACATGAGAAATGACCTGCCCAGAGAGCCATGGAAATGTAGGTGCAGTCAGTGATGCCCCTTGACTGGGGCACTGCTGAGGATGTTTTCCTTCCCCTGTCTGATTCCATTCCCACTGTTTTGTACAGACTCCTTGGGGTCAGATTTTGCACTGTACAGTTTGAGAAGTTAGTGCAGATGTGTGTTTGCAGGCATGTTCTTCTTCTGTATTCCCTGATAACATTCAGTAAACTGATACCTGGCTTCAGCTTTTTTTTCCCCCCATAGTACTATTTTTATTTATTTCTCCAGAACAGTTTGAGAAAATGAAGGCACACTTAGCCCCAGTTCACTTGCTGCTGTAATCTCTTGACCTTTTTTTCTTTTCCCTTCCCCCAGACTGATGGGTAACTGTGAAACCCAAGGTCAGGAATGTGGTTGGAATTCCAGGCCCCAGTCTGGGGGAGGTGACACTTTCAGCCCCCGGGGGAAGAAGCCACTGCTTTGTTTATCAGCATGCAAATGACAGCCCAGGATTTCTGGTTCTCCAAGCAGCAGCACTGGCAGGGAAGAGCTGCTGGCTTGGATGGAAGAGGGTTGAGAGAAAAGTAGTGATGGCTCAGAGGGGGAGAGGAAAAATGTGTTATTTAGGGGTGTAAAGTGGGAGGGATGACAAGCTAACAAGGTAGTGGCACTGGCCTGCAAGGCCCAGAAGCCACCAGAGCCCAGGGGAGCAGAGCCTGCTGCCAGAGCTGCTGACAGGGCTGGGCTGCAGGGCAGCTCTCACTTCCCAGTGCCCATCTCAGGGCTCATGTTCCCACATCGGCCTTACCATGTCAGGGAAGCACAGGAGGTTCTCCACCAGCTCAAATGGCCCTGGTGAGGGAGCGCTGCCATGGTGGGCACAGAATCCCAGAGTGATGGAATCCCAAAAGAGTTTGGGTTGGAAGGGACCTTTCGAGGCCATCTGGTCCAACCCCCCTGCCATGGGCAGGGACATCTGCCACCAGACCAGCTTGTTCCAGGCATCACTCCCAGTGGGGACACGGGCCAGTGCCCACTGCCAGCAGCAGGAATCCGGGCAGGGCGAGGGTCCCTTGGGCTCTCCGATGGCCCAGGGGAATGCCATGAGGATGGGAAGCAAAGCCTGGAGCACTTGGAGGTCCAAAGCCTTAAACATCAGCCCCTCCGGCTCCCAAACCTTCTCCCAGATCCCTTTGGCTGCAGCAGGAAGGGCAGCAGGAGGTTTCCTGCCCGCTGTGGGGGCAGCTCTGCAGGGGCTGCTCGTGTCAGACCCCCCTCTCTGCTGGGGACAGCTTTGCTCTTGGGGACACCGCTCTGCCCCAGCCCAGGGACACCAGCACTGCCCAGGGCCGGCACCTTCCCAAGTGGGACCCCTCTGAGCACAGGTCCCCCCACCCCCAGGGACCCGTGTCTTTATAAAAACATCTATAAAATGTATTTACATTGTACAGGCCTGTAAAACAACAACAATCTATGAAATGCATTTATAGAACAACAACAAAGCAACAACATATAAACCACATATAGAATGTATTTACATGAGAAGAATCTTTAGAAAAGCAAAAATTTTCTAAGAACAACACTCTACACACCTTATTTAGAGACCAACAACAAAAGAGCAGCACATCAAATGTATGCACAGGAGATTCATATCCCTGTCCAATCTGTCTGCCAGTCTGGAAGAAAAGCCAGGACAGAGCCTGGCTGGGGATGGGAGCTGGATCTGGCAGGATGCTGGGGGGGTCTGTGGGGCTGGGAGGGATCTGTGGGGCTGGGGGTATCTGTGGAGCTTTTTTAGTTTACAGCTAGGTATTTATCTTTGTTTAAGAAATGGATGCTTTTCCCTGGCATAATTGATACAGAAACAAACTCTATCCCAAGCAAATTATCCAAAAACATTAATAAGGTATTGTGCATAAAAGCTGGAAAATAACCCTTGGAGTAATCTGAAGCTGGACACTGGTGTGGGCTATTCCAAACACAACGTCTGGCACGCAAGGTAGACAAAATAGAAAAGCTGACAAGGTCCAGCAAGAGCTGGTGAGCCATGGGCTACTTGCTGCCTAGGTCTGAAGAGCAATAAAAGCCTCCAAGCCAAGGGGAATTGATTTCACATGAGTTGTCATTGACAGAAGGGGAAACTTTTTCAGTCAGAACAACAGGTCACCAGAAACAAAGACTTGTTTTTTTTCTACAAAATGGAAGGAAAATAAAGGAAAGAGTGAGGCTGCAGCTCTGCACAATCATCATGAGATAGACTAGAACTAAAACTGAGGCAAAGGACTTCAATAAGTGCAGCACTGTTCACACTAATAGTTGTGTCCTGGTTCCAGGGGCTGGGACCAGTTTATCACTGGGTATAACCCAAACTGTGCATCCTTTGAAACCTGCCCAGTGTGTGACAGGAATTCCTGTCACAGGAACACCAAGCAGTGCAGGAGGAGCCTCCCAAGCAGCAGTTGCAGGGCAGAGGGACCGACCTGAGCTGCCTTTGGTGCCCAGGAACTCCCCCCACACAGCCCCTCTCCTGCCCTGAGGGACCACCAGAACAGGGGGAGCCCAAAGGACTGGACTGGAGGAACTGAACAGACATTTTGGGGCCATTTGATGGACATTTTGCAGGGGTGGTGCACAGACTAAGGGAAGGAGACCTGTGTGTTATAGCAAAGAATGGGAAGGGGGTGGTGGGTGCTGAAGTTGTACTGAGTCGTGTGGGGCCTGGGCACGATGGGACTGTGTGGAATAAGGGCTGGAATGTGCTGGTTTGGGCCAGGGTGGAGTTAATTTTCTTTGCAGGGGCTGGTGTGGGGCTGTGTTTGGGCTTGTGCTGAGCACAGGCTTGAGAACACAGAGGTGGTTTTGTTAGTGCTGAGCTTACCCAGAGCCAAGGCCTTTCCTGCCCCTCACACAGACACACTGGGGAGGGGCTGGGGGTGTGTGGGAGGTTGGGAAGGGACACAGCTGGGACAGGTTTGGAGTGATGGAGATTGTTTTCCCAAGTCACCATTCCATGGGATAGGGCCCTGCTCTCCTGGAGGTGCTGAACACCTGCCCAACCATGGGAAGCAGGGAATGAATTCCCTGTTTTGTTTTGCTCCTGTGTGCAGCTTTTGCTTGTCCTTATTAAAGTGTCTTTATCTCAACCCACGAGTTTTCCAGCTTTTCCCCTCCCAGTTCTCTCCACTGTCCTGCTGGTGGGGGAGTGAGGAGTGGCCAGGAGGGGCTTGGGGGCTGCATGGGGTGAAACCACAACAGCCTTTGTTGGTGTCCAGGGTGGGGCTGGGAGTGTTGGAGATACCCACAGATGTGTCTGGGATGTGCTGCTGAAATTTGCAGCTGCTGGTGCTGCCTGGGGCTCCTGGCTGTGTGTCAGTCTGGGGCTCCTTGGTGGCTGGAACTCAGTGTGAACTTGAGCTGAAGGGCCTGTGACCTGTGGGGGAGTCCAGGGTGGAGCAGAGACCCCCTCTGCAGCCCAGGGAGGAGCCCACACTGGAGCAGATTTGCTGGCAGGACTTGTGACCCCTATTATCAACATAAGACTCCAATCTTTCAGTTTAAGGCCATTGCCCCATGTTCTACCAATACAGGCCTTTGCAAAACGTATCCCTGTGATTTCCTTAGACTGTGAGCACCATGTGTTCATCTGCAAACACCATGGAGAGTACCCAGGGATCTCCCAAGAAAAGATTTGGAGGCCTCAAGCCCATGACCACTCTGTAGGGACTAAGGAGGTCTGGGCTCCATGGTGTGGAGACTGAGGACAGTGCAGGAGTAGCCAGAGAAGGCTTGAAGGGTGGTTTCAGGAATGAAGGATCCTTTTGTCATAGCAGGAAACAGCATGAGAAATAAACAATGCCAAGTTCAACTGGAGAGATCCAGACTGGAAACAAAGAGAAAGGAGTTTCACCCTGAGGGCAATGGTGTGATGCAACACATCACCCAGAAGGAGTCTGGATGAGCCCAAGGCTTTGTGTGCCCAGGAAGAGCCAGGGAGGATGCAGAGATGTCAGTGCAGGAAGGTGCCAGCCAGGTGGGGCAGCCGGGGGGATGACGACAGCCTGCAGGGAAAGGGGCAGGGCATGGACACCGTAGGACAGCCTGGGCTGGAGAGGAGACAGGGAGGGGGAGAAGCTGAAAGGTCCTGACAGAGCCACCTTCTGCAGGCCTTTGGCCATGGCTGCTGTCTGTGCCCCTGATGCCAGGAGGAGGGGAGTGGCCCTTGCAGCCCTGGGGCCTCATGGCCTCCTTGTCCCTGCTCAGCAGCCTGGCAGGTGCCACCCCATGGTCCTGCCCTTGGCATTGCACATCCCACATCCCAGTGCCCCAGGAAGAGCCCTGAGGAATGAGGCAGGGACAGGATCTGCCTTCCCAGGGGCTGAAGGTCAGGGCTTGGCCTTTTGGATTAAGGAAACAAGTCCAGTTTTCCTCAGCATCAGAGCCACCTTTCCCTTGCTTGTCCATCCTTGTCATCACTGTCTGCAGTTTTCTGCTCTAACTGGAACCTGGGGACACGTTCTCAGTTGTGTCCCTCAGTGAGACTCATTAGCACTACAAGAAACTTTAGCATTTCAATCTCATTTTGAATTCTTGAAAAGTTGTTTGAACTTCCTCTCAGGGACTGAGTCTCATGTAAACAACCTCAATGTTCCCTGAGGGTCATGAAATTCCTGGGGCTGTTGCTGTGCTGCTGAGCTGGGCCGGGCTCCTGGCACACAGGGAGCTCCTGGCAAGCAAGAGGAGCTTCAAAGAGACAGCTCTGCTGGTGAGCAGCTTCTCTGCACAGCCCAGCAGGGCTGAGGGCACTGCCTGCAGCACCCAGGGAAGAAAAGCAAGGCAGAGAGAGGTTACACACAGCCTGGGCTGGGAGGGAAGTCGAGAGGAAGATCCACTGGAGGAGGAATCTTTCCAGGCTCCCTCACGGTGAGTCAGCATGAAGGGCAATGTGTCTGCAGTTGGTGCAAAGATCTCCTAATGCTGGCACATCCCACTCCCTGTTGCACCATCCCAGGCACATCCCAGCAGGGTTCCCTTCTCCCAGGGATGGCTGCAGGGTTGTGAAGCCGGGCTGTGCCACCCAGGCTGCCCCAAGCTGTCCTGCAGAGCAGGGTCCTGCAGCCCAGGGCTGTGCCAGGGCAGGAGCTCTGCCACTGCCAGGGGCAGCTCTCAGCCGGGCTGGGGAGCTCCCTCAGGACTGGGCAGAGGCTGGGGGTGGAAAGAGCAAAGCCTGGCAGGGCAGGGCAGGTTTCTTCTGCTATCAAGTGAGAGTTTCATAGGGCAGGGCTGCTCACAGAACCAGAGCACCTCAGGATATTTTCCAGGGGATATTTCAAGGGGAAGGTCCAAGGAGGGATTTCTCTCAAGCTCTCAAGCCACATGCCTGCTGGTTTGAGTTGCAGAGGGAATTCTGAGGAGCTGTCCAGGGCTGAGAACAATTTGCTGGCACTGTTGGTGTCTGGGAGGTGGCACAGCTGGCTCAGGGTGACGCTGCCCTGAGTGCCCAGTGGGCTCTGCCCTGGCCTCTCCCAGCTGGACCCTCCCTGTGCATTTCCTTGGTTCTCAGCTTGCCCATGGTCCTGAGGTTGTTCCCTCCTTCTCTCAGTCAGGCTCACTGGGAGGGGAGTTCAAGCTACACAGTCCAACACCGATCCTGGGATTCTGCTATGGCAGGTGTGTCCCTGGGAATGAGACATTCCCATTGTCCTCTGCCCTGTGGGGATGTGGCAGTGAAGTCTGTGGGCCTGGTTAAGGAGCTCTTTTCCCCTCAGTCAGACCCCATCATTAGGACACTTGGCTCTTTTCTGAGGTGTCCTTCCAAGCTGGGAGCTGCCCTTGAGAATACAAATCATCCTCCCAGCACAGCTGTGTTCTCTGAAAGCCCCAGTGGAGAGGGGCAGAGATGCTGTGCCCATGCCAGGAGATGTTGTTGGGTTGGGGAGATGAGCCACGGGTGTCCTTGGCTCCAAGTGGGGTGCTGAGCCCTTGAGACAGGCTGAGACATTGAGGGGTCTGGGATGGATTCCTCTGCTCTCAACAGTGTCTGGTGGCTTTTCAGACCCAAATGGGAGTGTGATCAATGTCCATCTCAGGAAGAAGCAAAGCCAGGGCAGCTGGAAAAAGAGAGAGGGACAGACCAGCTGCACTAAGCCTCAGACAATCCTCCTGGCTGGGAGGACCCTCTCTGTTCTCCCCGAGTGCATCAGAAGTGCTACGGGGTTCTGACATCCAGGAACACTCCTCAGGAGAGATGAGGGAATTAGAAAAAAAAAAACAAAACAAAACAAAAATGAAACAAACAAACCCAAACAAAACAAACCTGTGACACTGCCTTCTGCTGTCCTGGTTTTTCTCACAAACTGGGTGTGCAGATGCTGGCAAGCCTTTTTGCACTGGGAGCAGTTTCACCTGACACAGCTGAACACCAGGACGGACCCCTTGTACCCACCATGCCCATGACCCCACAGGTGCAGAGCGGGGCTGACCCCTCACAGCCAGTGGGCAGAGGGTCTGCTCCTCATGGAAGACGTAGTGAGCCCTGAGCAGGGCTCCAGCCCTGGAGCTGAAGGAGAGACTCCTAGAAAAGGAAAACCAATGGAGCAGCGAGAGGGGTGTTGGAAAGTGGCTTTGAATTTTCTCAGAATGTTCTGCCCTAACTTATCACTGTTATTTCCTCCTTGAACAGTGCCCCACATCTGGAGGCAACAAATGCCCAACAGCAGCTCCCTCACCCAGTTCCTCCTCCTGGCATTCGCAGACAGGCGGGAGCTGCAGCTCCTGCACTTCTGGCTCTTCCTGGCCATCTCCCTGGCTGCCCTCCTGGCCAATGGCCTCATCCTCAGCGCCGTAGCCTGGGACCACCACCTGCACACCCCCATGGGCTTCTTCCTGCTCAACCTCTCCCTCACAGACCTGGGCTGCATCTGCACCACTGTCCCCAAAGCCATGCACAATTCCCTCTAACACCACAACCATCTCCTACATGGGATGTGCTGCACAGCTCTTTTTCTTTGCCTTCTTCATCTCAGCAGAGTATTTCCTCCTCACCATCATGTGCTACGACCGCTACGTTGCCATCTGCAAACCCCTGCACTACGGGACCCTCCTGGGCAGCAGAGCTTGTGCCCACATGGCAGCAGCTGCCTGGGCCGCTGGGTTTCTCAATTCTCTGCTGCACACAGCCAATACATTTTCCCTGCCCCTGTGCCAGGGCAATGCCCTGGGCCAGTTCTTCTGTGAAATCCCACACATCCTCAAGCTCTCCTGCTCACACTCAGGCTACCTCAGGGAAATTGGGCTTCTTTGTTTAGTGTCTGTTTAGGACTTGGTTGTTTCATTTTCATTGTTTTCTCCTATGTGCAGATCTTCAGGGCTGTGCTGAGGATCCCCTCTCAGCAGGGACGGCACAAAGCCTTTTCCACGTGCCTCCCTCACCTGGCTGTGGTCTCCCTGTCCCTCAGCACTGGCATAGTTGAACACCTGAAGCCCCTTTCTATTTCCTCCCCATCTCTAGATCTGATTGTGTCAGTTCTGTACTCGGTGGTGCCTCCAGCACTGAACCCTCTCATCTACAGCCTGAGGAACCAGGAGCTCAAGGATGCCCTGAAGAAACTCATAACTGGGTATTTTTCAGAAGCAATAAACTCTCCTTCTTCTGCATGTTATGGACCTCATTAAAGGCCAGTTGTGTTCTGTGCTTCATTAACACCCACCATATCTTCTCTATTTTTTGCTCCTGGTAGGGGTGTTACTTTTGTGATAATTTGTTCACACCAAAAAATCCTTATAAATGTATATATAAAGATATATATATATATTTATATTTATAAAAACACCATTTTCAATTCAGTGTAAACCTTTCTAGCCTGGCCTAGAAGCTGTACAAATTGGGACTTGTACTCACTGTCTGCTTAAATACCAAATAAAGAACTCTGCATTGGCTTGTTTGCCTGACATCTTTCCTCTCTGACTTCTCTGCAGCTGCAGGGTCGGGGCCTCTGTGCAGAGCTGGGCCAGAAAAGAGTCCCAGCAGAGCAGCACTGCCAGGGAGCAGCAGCCCTTCTCCTGCGTGGCCTCCTCTCCCTTCCCTTCCACACTGTCCTGCAGAGCCCTGTGTTGTTGGAGGCCTCAGTGCTCTGGCAGTCGGTCCCAGTCCTGCTGCAGGACTGTCCAGGGACTGCAGGCAGGGACAGCCACGGGCACTGCTGGCACAGAGCTGACCTCTGCAGCAGCACTGCCATCCTGCAGGGGCATCTCCTCAGGCCAGGGCCTCAAAGCTTCCATCTGCTTTCCACTTTGCTCTCCAGGATGTGCCCAACACAACGCCCTGCAGAGGAAACCAGCAGTGACCAGCACAAGGGTGGAGTGCTCAGGGTGGGGGCACCCAGCAGTGCCCTGGCACAGCCAGCGCCGCTCCCAGCACTGGCCTCTCACCCCAGGCCATTGGGCTTGTTCTTCCCTCCAAGGAGGGACAGCAAATGACCAGCTCAGGAGTCCATGTTTGCACTGCATGCACAAGACATGCCCCTGTGTCACGGCTTGGGGCTGGGGGGTGGAAGGCTTAGACAAAGTTGATGGCAGAAGCCGTCTCGTTGAGCTACGAGGTGCAGAAAGGACCCCCTTGCTTTCTAAATTCCTTCTCAGAGAGGAGCCTGGGGGTGACTGGATCCAATCTCAGGCTCAGATTTTGGTTTAGATTGAAGGAATTATAGAGGTGTGATTCAATCACTTTGTCCTGCAGGTTTTAGGGATGGCAAATCAGAAATATTTCTATAAAATGAATTATTTATTATGACAAATGAACAGAAAATTGATCAGACAGTGACCAGATGAAAGGCCTTAAACAGAATTATTGACTGCATAGTATAAAAGCCAAAAAACTCCTAGCAGTATAGTGTAAGATAGGACAGTTCAGTCTATCAAAGTCATTCTATTAAAGCAAATTTGATCAAAGTCAGCAAAAACAAACAATCCTGAAGCAGACATTGAGGTAACTCACCCCACAATGACAGGGGGTAGTTCTTTCTCTTTCACTTAACCCTTGGGCAGTGAGCATGAAGAGCTGTCCCTGCTTCATGGCAGAAGCTCCACACACTTCAAGGAAGTCTGTGGAAGAATCTGCCCCATGACAGTTGGACAAGGCTTTTATAGTTATCAAGGGTTTGACTGTCAGACATATTTGCAGGCCAGGGAGCAGCTTCTCTGTCAAATCCTGCTTCAGAAAGCAGGATGTGTGTTTGAAGTTTCATGAAGCATTTTGGGTTTAGCATAATTCAACATTAAAAACAGCACCTTGACACCAGCAGTAACTCACTACAGAGAGCTTGCATGGTTTGCATTCTCTAACCATTGTTTAGGTACTGTCAGAGCAGAGCATCCTGCCAGAAACAACCCCTTGATTCCATGAGTTTCCACTATCTCTCCAGGATTCCTTTGGCTCCATGAGGCCCCTCACTGTCACAATGGCTCCTTGCTTCCAGGATGTTCCAATATATCCCAGGGTTCCCTTGGCTCCAAGAGGCTCCCCAGTGTCCCACCGGCCCCTGGATTCCAGCAGGCCCTGCAGTGTCCCAATGGCCACTCGGTTCCCCGAGCCACAGCGGCTGCCGCCGGCGTCTGTGCCCGGAGCCGCCGCTCCCACGGGGCTGCCGCACTCACCGCCGGGGTTGCCGCTCGCGCAGCCGCCGCTCTGCCCCGGCTGCACCGGGACCCGGCACCGCCTCGGGCCTGCGCTGCCGCCTCAGCGGCCACAGGGACACAGGGATGGGGGACCTTTGCTCTGCCGCTGATGGGGCCTGCCTTTGTTCTGCTGGGCTCTGGGCTTTAGGGAAATTGCTGTTCATTGTCATGCTCCACTGGAACACCTCCTGAATTCCAAAGGTTTCCTAATCCAGGGGGAGGGGTTTCTATGGCATCGGAGGTGCCGCCCCTCGGGACACATTGTCAATAAACCATCCAGCTGACTGGGATGGGTGTAAGAGCTGGGGGACACAGGAAAATGAGTCATCCCCTGAAAACCTTAGAAAATTCCCTACCTGAATCGTAACCCAAATAGAAGAGTTCAGATACAATTCCCAAATAGTTTGGAAACTCCAGTCATTCCTGACACCAGGATGGAAATTCAGCAGATAACTAAAGCCAGTCCCCTTGGGAGCCCACAACCAGCGGGGCTGAGGGAGGCCCTGGCAGCTCCCCAGCACCTCCCTCTCAGTGGGACACCTCTGGCAGCCTCTCCCAGCTTGGGAACCCTCCAGTTTCCAACACTCCAAAGACCCTCGCTGGTGCCCAGGACAATTCTGATTCCCCTCAACAAACACTCCTCCAGCAGTGACCCTTGTCTGGTGGCAAACACAAAGGGATTTGTGGGAGTTTTTCCCTGACAACAAGGAGAATTTGGGAGAGGGACCTTTCCACAGCCAGCTATTGATGTGTCCACACATCTCTGCCTGGGTGTGGGTGTGAATTGACTGTGGTGTGAAGGTTGTTATTGGGAATCTATAATTCAGTCACTGTTAAAATTGTAGCACATGCTATTGAATCACCTGATAAGTGTTCAATTGGTCAATGATTAAGTGCTACTAATGTCTTTTCACCCCTTATCTTTGGATCCAATTCGTTTGTGCCCTGACCCTCTTGCATCCCAAGGCTCTGTGTAAATCATTCCCTTTCATCAAAAAATATATATTTTTCATGTCTTTCACTTTAAAGTCATCCTCCTTAGCTAAACTACAAAACAACTCCAATTAGCTCCAGAAGTCTTGAAGACTTGAAGACAATTAAAGGAATGAAAATAATTTGTTTTTCAGTCTTTTAATGAGTCCCACAGTGTGTTTGGAGTTGCATCAGCTGTCAGTCCAAGATGGGCCATGTCAGAACTGGTGAGGTTGGGGGGTGAGGAGAAATGCTGATCATCCAGGGTCACTCTGGATCTCCTGAGGAGACACTCAGCATCAAGATCACTTGGAGAACACCTCTATCACCTCTTCTTTGAACTACAAAATATCCATCCTTGAATTAAAGCAAAAAAAGTAAAAACTTGGAAGACTTGTTTTGAAATTGCCTTGAAGACAATTAAAGGAAAACAAAGAGATCCTGAGGGATTTCTGGAATTTAATGAGCCCCACGGTGTGTTCGCAGCCCAGCCCATGATCCTGAGGTGCTGAGAGAAGATTGAAGCAGCTTCTGAAGAAGTCAGAAGCCAAACTCCAAGTGCCTTGAAGCATTGCTGGGCCCCACTGAGGGCAGGCACTGCCAAAGCCTCCCCAGGGACTCCTTGGAGCAGCTCCGTGGAGGCCAGGAGTGCAGGCAGACAAAGGCTCTGGGCAGGCCCCTGCAATGCTGAGCAAAGCCTGCCTTGGTTTTGTGGAGCACAAAGGCCAAGGGCTGAGACCCAGGCCCTGGCCCAGCAGATCCTGTCCCTCCCGGCTGGCTCAGGGCTGTTTGGGGGGCACTGGGATGGGAGGGGGAGGAACAACAAAGGCCAAAACTGGGCAACCCCTGCCAGGCTCCTGAGGGAGGGGCGAGGCAGAACCCAAGGGCAGAACCTGCCAGGCAAGTTGCTTGTGGTGGCCTGAGTGGCAGAGGCAGCTGCCAGAGGCAAGGGGACAAAGGCCTGGGTGCCCTTGGGCCTTGCAGCCCTGCCAGAGCCCTTGGCCATCTCTCCTGCAGGCTGTCCTGCCCTGGCCCTGCTGCTGCTCTGGCCTTGCAGGCTGCACACACCCCTCCTGCTTTCCCACCCCCTCCCAGCAGCATTTCCAGACCCTCCCTGATGGCTCTGCACCAGCTCTGGCTGTTCCCTGGAACATGATCAGGGATTAGGTGATCCTGACTCCCTCTGGGTGAGCTCTTGCAGCAGAAGGGTCCCCATTGAGTGACATTTTTTTTTCCTCACCTTCAATTTGCACCTTCAATGCTGCTCTTTGTGGAGATTTCATTCTATTTCCAATATGGACAAAAGCTCCATCCTGTCAGATCTGCTCTAGACCCTCTCCAGTTCTTCCTCATTCCTCCAGAATGGGGAACCTCACAGACAGACAGACCAGTCCAGATGTGGTGACCCCAGGGCTGAGTCAAGGGGGGTGACAACTCCTTCTCTGGGTGCCCACACTCCCCCCCAGGCAGCCCCACGTGCAGTTGGCCTTAAATCTGCAGGGGCTGCAGAGCAGATCCCAGACAGCCTGCGGTGGCTGGGAAGGGGGAGGTGTTCTGGGGGGATGTGCTTCCTGAGAAGGGTCCCTGGAAATGGAGAAGGTGGAGCTGAAGCTGTGAGGAGCCCTGAGCCTGCAGCTGAAGGGCCCTGCCCAGCCCTGCCCTGCCCTGAGGGGTCACTCCTTCCACCCACCCCTTCTCCCTGCAGGGCCGTGGCAGCTCCTTGGCCGGGCTGAGAGCTGCCCCTAGCAGGCAGCAGAGTCCCTGCCCCAGCACACAGAGCCCTGGGGGCAGGACCCTGCTCTGCCCCACAGCCCTGGGCACCCCTGGCTGCACCCCCACCTTCCCACCCCCCAGCCAGCCCTGCCACAGGGAACCTTCTGGCCCTGGGCCTCTGATGGGGCAGCAGCAAGTCCTGCTCTGCAGCAGCTTCTCCTGCTGCACCCCAGCAAATCCAGCAGAGCCATCCTGACAGCTCCTGCCACTGCTGCCATTTGGCAGCTGGGAGAGGCACTTGCAGGAACTCACCTGCACTGCTCTGCAGCCAGAGCCTGACCGTGGCAAAGGGCTGGCAAGGTTCCTGCCCTGAGCAGCTCTGCCCTGTCCTCCCAGCCCAGGATCCCTTGAACCTCCTGCTCCCTTCTCCTCTCTGCCCTTGCTGCCTGCAGCTCCTGTCCTGCTCTGCCATATGGCCACTTCCTCTGCACTGCAGCAACTGGGAGAGTCCTGCTGAAAGATCCTAGAAGCTGTGGAATGTGCCAGCTTTAGGAGATGCCTCCAGGAAGGCAAGTTGCACTTTCCTACAGGCAGAGAATTCTTCCTTCAAATCCTGGGAAGGTTTCTGGCATACTGAGAGCTCAGTCACGTCCCAGCCCAGGCTGCCTCTCATCTCTCTGCCTTCTCTCCTGTGCCCTGGGTGCTGCAGGCAGTGCCCTCAGCCCTGCTGGGCTGTGCAGAGGAGCTGCTCACCAGCAGAGCTGTCTCTTTGAAGCTCTTCTGAGTTGCCAGGAGCTCCCTGTGTGCCAGGAGCCCGGCCCAGCTCAGCAGCACAGAAACAGCCCCAGGCAGCCCTTGCTCTGCCCCTCTGGGCTCCCTCCAGCTGTCCCTGGGGCTCCAGGGGAACCTGCTGGCACACAGCTGAAGGAAATAATGATGTTCCTTCTCTCAGCTGGGCACAGACACTTCTTTCAGCACTGTCATTTCTCCAAACAGACACAGAGTTAAGTTCAAGAGTCCCCTTTTCATGTCCCATCATTAGACAGGAAACCCAGACAGTGCCCAAGAGGGATCTCCTTCACCTGCACTGAGGGAAGGGACTCAGCTGAGTCAACAGAGGTGTCTCCTTGTGGCTCTGCAGACCTGGGGCCAGAAGGACACTCAGCTCCCTCCACAACCCCCATGGGCTGGGATTCCTCCTGCCCCACTTCAGTGGGCCCAAAACAGCACCTGCAGGTGACTCCTTGTCCCAGCTCCCATGGCAGTGAATGAAGACCAAAGCCAGGAGTGACCTGCTGGGACACAAAGCCCTGGTTCCTTCTGAGGGGCCAGAGGTGACTGAGATTCCTGCTGGGAACTGCAGGCTGCAATGGAGCAGTTCCTAGGGACAGGGCAGCAGCTGTGGGATCTTCTTGGAGGCTGCTGGGACATTGCTTTGGCCAACTTCAGTGGCAGAAGGGGCCCACATGTAGGACAGGGGAACCTGTCACTGTTCCTTCTGTCCAGGGCAGCCCCTAGAGGTGCTCAGGTGACCAAATAAAGTCAGGTGGCACAGGGAGAGAGGTCTCTCTCCTGTTCTTTATCAGAGGTATTTTCTACATGTCCTCAGAGTACAATGGCAGTTGTCTCCTGGACATCCCTTCACTGCTGAACCTAATTGAGGGCAGCTGAGCCTGGATTGAACAGCCAAAGAGGGGCCTGTAGTGCCAGGGGAGGTGCCAGGGCTCTGCAGCACAAGTGCAGCAGCTGCCATGGACAGCACAGGGCCTGTGCAGGAAGCCCATCCCCATTCCCAG